>NC_091457.1:16497993-16707993 GCF_027789765.1 Dendropsophus ebraccatus
TTCTTGCAATTTTTTGCATGCTCCAGCTTTGGCTGGAGCTTCCTTGTCCTGGTTGAACGACAGCAACTACCATCATCGGTGGCCTCATTTGCCTATCTAGAGCAAGCACCGCCTCTTCTGAGCAGCCAGCTGGTAGTCGCAGGGAGGGATGCTCGCTCGTGTTTTGGCCGAGCGCTCTCCCTGGCCTAACCGAGGAGCGCGGGCAAGGGGCCGGGACCAGGGCGGCTTGGCAGGGCATACTCTGGTTTCTCTTCAGATCGCATAAATCTTTCGCCTTTTACTAAAGATTTCCGTGGAGAGGAGCAAAACTGAGTTTCCTTGCAATTTTTGCATGCTCCAGTTTTGGCTGGAGCTTCCTTGACCTGGTTGAACGACAGCAACTACCATCACCGTTGGCCTCATTTGCCTATCTAGAGCAAGCACCGCCTCTTCTGAGCAGCCAGCTGGTAGTCGGAGGGAGGGATGCTCGCTCGTGTTTTGGCCGAGCGCTCTCCCTGGCCTAACCGAGGAGAGCGGGCAAGGGGCCGGGACCAGGGCGGCTTGGTAGGGCATACTCTGGTTTCTCTTCAGATTGCATAAATCTTTCGCTTTTTACTAAAGATTTCCGTGGAGAGGAGCAAAACTGAGTTTTCTTGCAATTTTTGCATGCTCCAGCTTTGGCTGGAGCTTCCTTGTCCTGGTTGAACGACAGCAACTACCATCACCGGTGGCCTCATTTGCCTATCTAGAGCAAGCACTGCCTCTTCTGAGCAGCCAGCTGGTAGTCGGAGGGAGGGATGCTCGCTCGTGTTTTGGCCGAGCGCTCTCCCTGGCCTAACCGAGGAGCGCGGGCAAGGGGCCGGGACCAGGGCGGCTTGGCAGGGCATACTCTGGTTTCTCTTCAGATCGCATAAATCTTTCGCCTTTTACTAAAGATTTCCGTGGAGAGGAGCAAAACTGAGTTTTCTTGCAATTTTTGCATGCTCCAGCTTTGGCTGGAGCTTCCTTGTCCTGGTTGAACGACAGCAACTACCATCACCGGTGGCCTCATTTGCCTATCTAGAGCAAGCACCGCCTCTTCTGAGCAGCCAGCTGGTAGTCGGAGGGAGGGATGCTCGCTCGTGTTTTGGCCGAGCGCTCTCCCTGGCCTAACCGAGGAGCGCGGGCAAGGGGCCGGGACCAGGGCGGCTTGGCAGGGCATACTCTGGTTTCTCTTCAGATTGCATAAATCTTTCGCCTTTTACTAAAGATTTCCGTGGAGAGGAGCAAAACTGAGTTTTCTTGCAATTTTTGCATGCTCCAGCTTTGGCTGGAGCTTCCTTGTCCTGGTTGAACGACAGCAACTACCATCACCGGTGGCCTCATTTGCCTATCTAGAGCAAGCACCGCCTCTTCTGAGCAGCCAGCTGGTAGTCGGAGGGAGGGAGGGATGCTCGCTCGTGTTTTGGCCGAGCGCTCTCCCTGGCCTAACCGAGGAGCGCGGGCAAGGGGCCTGGACCAGGGCGACTTGGCAGGGCATACTCTGGTTTCTCTTCAGATCGCATAAATCTTTCGCCTTTTACTAAAGATTTCCGTGGAGAGGAGCAAAACTGAGTTTTCTTGCAATTTTTGCATGCTCCAGCTTTGGCTGGAGCTTCCTTGTCCTGGTTGAACGACAGCAACTACCATCACTGGTGGCCTCATTTGCCTATCTAGAGCAAGCACCGCCTCTTCTGAGCAGCCAGCTGGTAGTCGGAGGGAGGGATGCTCGCTCGTGTTTTGGCTGAGCGCGGGCAAGGGGACGGGACTAGGGCGGCTTGGCTGGGCATACTCTGGTTTCTCTTCACATTGCATAAATCTTTCACCTTTTACTAAAGATTTCCGTGGAGAGGAGCAAAACTGAGTTTTCTTGAGATTGTGTTTATCTCCTGAACAGTCTGGCATTCGAAGCATTCTATGGTCCCCTGTTTCTTCTCTGAGCACAGAGCCATTTTCTTCTGAGGTGTCCAGGCTCTTAGAAGTTGAATTGTGTGCTGCTGGCACAGGAAGAAGTCCTGGAGGAACTCAGAGGGGCTTACATCATATGGTGTAATGAGAAATGTTTAGTTATAAGTGTTAGCTATTGTTGGGAGTTCATCAAAGTTGAATTTCGCAGTTTCTTTCATGCCAAAAGCACACAACAGGCGACTGGGAAAAAGAGGCACTTCAGGAGGCTGCAGCGGTCACTGCAAGATCTTCTCCAGTGCGGCAGGGACGTCAGAGAGGAGCTGGAAAAGACCAAAAAGAGCCTGAAAAGGCACTTTGGGGAGGAATCCAAAAATATTGTCTCTCGTTCCAAGGAGGAGAACCTGGAGAAGGATGAGAAATGTAACAAATTCTTTTTCAGGAAACTCCACACCGGCCACATGCCCTTGACTGAGCTGCAAAACAAGACCAGAAGCATGCGGCGGGGAAAGAGAAGGTGATGGCTGTCATCGCTGACTTCTACAGCACCCTCTACACCCCGAAGACCACCGACCCCAAAGCCACCTATAATTTCCTGTCTGGTATCACTAACATTGTTGATCCCACCGGAGCTGCAGCACTACACCACTGTTTGCCTCTTCCTGACCACTCATATATGCTTGTAGCCCAAGACTTTGACCAATATCTAGATTTGCCTTTTCCTTTCCTTGCAGTGGCTCACATTGAGGTTTGTGAAGCCCCTATTCCACCGGTCGTTAAGAGGAGCAAACGAGCGGTATCAGCGCTCGTTTGCTCCTTGTTCCCTGCTCGCTGCCGCCGATATTCAACGCGGTTGCAGCGAGTGGGTGAGTGCGGGAGGGGGCGGCGGGGAGCTGCCCGGGTGATCGCTGATTGTCCGGGCAGCCCATAGGATATAGCAGCGCCTTCTGCCGACGCTCCTATTCAACGGAGCAACGGCAGCAGATCGCTGCTATATCAGTCTCTTGTTTTTCAACGACATGAACGATGTCGGCTGATCGTTGCACTCTTTTCCACGGGACGATCATTGTCCATAGCGGCCGATATCGGCCGAATACGGACGATAATCGTTCCGTGGAATAGGGCCTTTAGTCTACTAGAGAGTTATTTAGACAATGTCTTTTGAATGGCCTAACATCGAACTGGTTGGATGGCAGCACTCATTATCGGCTACGCTGGTAAAGAGCTTGGTTGGCATCCTTAGAGGCAATCAGAGTAGAACTGTAATAGGGGCACTATGGATGACATATGGACACACAGAATAAATGACTGCCGCACATTCTCATATTTCTCGTTCCACCTTCATATGTATGGTTTGATTGACTAAAGAAATAGATTTTCTACCGTTTCCTGGTTACAACTGCTAGATCCTGCCTGGCCCACACCTCTTATAGGATTGCACAATTAATAAGAAATTTACATTTCTTCTAAGAGTGCTAAAAATGTCCTTCAGGCAAAGTTATTACATACAGCGATGATCTATATCTTGTTCTCATCAGGTTTGGGAACACAGAGCTTAAAGGAAATGTGTCATCAGTAAATGACCTATTGTTTAAATCAACCTCTTCATTTTATATATAATACTGTTGTCTTCTTGTTTGCCAGATAGGCCATTAATCCCTGGAACGTACCTAAAGGTTCATGGGCCCCAATAAAGAAGCTTGGCCTGTCTCACTCCCAACAATCTACTGTCTTATAGATATGATGAGGAAGAGGAGACACTGCAGCATGGTGAATATGTTTTTGTTTTTACATTACAGAGTATGGAACACCTGCATGGAGGACTTACTACTATTTGGATGCCTATGGGGTAGGATATTTACAAAGGGATTTTCACTTCATCACTGTTTTTATTTTAAGGGTAAACTTTTGTTAGGTGCTAGGGAATGCATAACTCCCGTCCCCTTCCCCTGTGCCTTCCCCTGTGCCCATAAGTCCCGGCCTTCCTGTGCAACAGCTTCGCTATCTTCCTTCCTGTCACCCAGGGCGCCCTTCCATACAGTCGGTGCAAGGGGTGGGGGGCTGCAGGCTGCTCCCCCAGACTGGGCACAGAGGAAAAGGAGATAAGTGTATCCCATGGAACTTTCAGTCTGCATAAAAAGTAAATGTGAGAATGTTTAATGGTCCATTTACACGGAGCAATAATTCGCCTAATTGAACGATTAGTAACAATGTGTTTTTTATAACGATCAGCCTTTAGACAGAACGATAAATTTTTGGAAAAATCTGTGAAAGACTGGTTAGATGAAGCGATTAGCGAATTTTTAGGAAACAACCAACGACGATTTGAGAACTTGTTGGAAGGTCACAATAAACGATTTATAGCTTGTCACTTGATCGTTCGCTGTGTTTACACGAGCCGATTATCACTCAAATGCAATTGTTATTGCGGAAATTTGAACGATAATTGTTCCATGTAAACGCCCCATAAGGCTATGTTCAGACTTTGTAAGAGACTGGCCGTTCCGTGACCTGGCCGGCCTCTGAAAAGATCATCCTGCACATTGTGTATACACTCCGGCCGGGTTTCCTCAGAAGGCAACACTACATAAGTACCGTAGAAATCACGTTGTTACAACTGCCGTGATTACTACGGAACTTACATACTGTGAACATAGCCTCAGTGTGTAAACTACAATAATAACGGAGATATCAGCAGCTGCAGCCCGGCGCTCGCGCTGAGAGATGAGTCCAACGCTCATAGAGAATGACGGAACGCTGGATTCTCCTGTCATTCTCTATGAGCGTTGGACTCATCTCCCAGCGCGCGCGCCAGGCTGCAGAGGCTGAGATCTCCGTGACCCGACCGGATCAGGAAGCAGGACCCCGCGGGATCAGGTGAGTATAGGGGGCTGTAGCGGGGGGTCGGGAGCCTGTCACCCCGGCACGGGGGGTGACAGGTTCCCTTTAAGGCTAAAAATGTGGCCTAATTGGTTCATAATTTAGCGTGTTTTATCTGTAAATAGATTAAGATAAAGATTGGCACTTGTTTGCAGTACTGACACAACTAATCGAAAGTCTAGGCGTTTGTGCAGTGATTTAAATACAGTATTTTCCAACATATAAGATGACCCCCAACTTTTAAGAAGATTTTCAGGGGTTCAAAAATCGCCTTATATACCGGAAAATGTTAACTGCAGGGCCGTAGCTGGGGGGGGGGGGGCAGCTGCCCCGGGCGCTGAGACCAGGGGGGGGGGGGGCGCCATCACAGGGAGCAGAGAGAGGATGGCAGTGGATGACGCAGCCTGGAAGCTCCTGCCCTCTGTCAGTGTGAGGAGGCAGGGGACGAGGTATTTCCCATTGTGTACTGTCTCCTGGCTGCTGTTTAGCTATAATTTGCACAAAATCGCTGCGTTTTTACCGCAATTTTGTGCAAATTAGGGCTAAACAGCAGCCAGGAGACGGAGTGCCAGGAGTGCAGTAAAGAGATGGTGAAGGACCTTGACATGTGACTATCCTGTCAGCGCAGGTCCTGTACTGCACTGCACTATGGAGGAGGAACAAAGAAGATACAGGTGTGTGGGAAGGGGAGGACAATCAGGGGTGCACAGCCTGGGGAGGGGAGGATGGACAGGGGGGTACAGGGTGACACCAGTCTGGGATGGGGGAAACACTATTTAGGGTTCTGGTCTGGTTGTACATTATTCCATCTTTAACCCCTTAATAACTGCCCTATCCAAATATATATCACATTTATATAAACCTCACCTACTATCTATAGGGGTAGGAACCTTGGCTCTCCAGCTGTTGCAGAACTACAACTCCCATCATGTCTGGACAGCCAAAGTTTTAGCTTTGACTGTCCATGTATGATGGGAGTTGTAGTTTTGCAACAGCTGGTGAGCCAAGCTTCCCTACGCCGATCTATAAAGCACCTGTATCTGTATATACAGCGACCATGATAAGAGAGTCATTTTTCTAAATTATTTCTATTTTGAATTTGGTGAGGTTATACCTTACTGGAGGTGTTACTGCTGCTGTCTCCGCTGCTGAGTGGAGTTGATGGAACTTTGGGAAATCCTAGGTTCTATAGAACTCAAACATTCACAAACCTGCTGCATTAGATTGCTGATGCCTTCCCGGTCCGTGGGGAAGGAGGAGACTGGAATTCCGGGATTCAGCCTAGGTAATAGCCGGGCAGTTTCCTCCTTCCCCACGGACTGGGAAGGCATCAGCACTCTAATGCGGCAGGTTTGTGAATGTTTGGGTTCTATAGAACCTAGGATTTCCCGAAGTTTGAACAACTCTACTGCCGAGCGTACCTGAGCATTAGGAGACGGCACCATAGAATCACATTGCACTGGGTGTCACACTGGAGATAGATCAGGAAGCTTCGCCTCCTAATTCACATGTACAGACAGCAGGGAGCAGAGACAACAGCGCCTCCTCAGGTACAGACAGCAGGGAGCGGAGACAACGACGCCTCCTCAGGTACAGACAGCAGGGAGCAAAGACAAGGGTGCCTCCTCAGGTACAGACAGCAGGGAGTGGAGGCAACGGCGCCTCCGTTGAGGTACTCAGGGACCAAATTTTAAATGGGAACATTCCAGGTACACAGTAAATATGACATTATGTATCCCATATTGTGAACACTGCACTAGTGCTGCCAGTAGAGATGGCCGAATCGCTCATGTAAACAATTGCTCATCTACACTTCATAAAGGCTACAAACACACTTGGCGTATCTGCAGCGAGACTCGCTGCATATCCCGGCCCTATTCTTTTAATGGCAGACAAACACGCAGCAGGGATGTACATCCCTGCTGCGAGCTTGTCCGCAGCCCGCCCCTTTATCCCGCCGGCTGCCAGAGACTATACATTACCGGGTCCCCGCTCCAGCTTGCTTCGGCCAATCAGTGCGCTGCCCCGCCGCAGTGCACTGATTTGCCGAGCGGGACGTGAAGACACCGTATACCGCCAAAGCAAGCAGGAGTCTCCGGCGGCCGGCGGGTTAACGGGGCGGGCTGCGAGTTTGCCTGCCATTGAGTAAACAGGGATGGGATCCGCAGCAAGTTTTGCTGCGTATTAGCAGCGAGAAACTCGCTGCGGATACGCCAAGTGTGTTTGCCCCAGGTGCAGGAGAGCCTAGCCTGGCAGGAATGTCACTGTGCGGTTAGCTGAGTATGAAGAAAAACAAAATGGCGTACTGTAGGGAACTAGGTAAGTATGTGTGTTGTTGTTTTTTTTACTTATGGGGGAGTGGGGATTATTCTAAAGGAGGAAATAATTATGTGTGGTGCATGACATGCACATCAACATGCATAACTTCCTCCAGACTGTCCAGTGGATGTGTTCCTGATGGGTATGGCTGCATCACTGAAAATAGTATTACTGAGCAATAAGTGGCGCCATACATTTTATACCAGCAGAGGGTAGATTGCATAATGCAAGGTATAATTTATCCAGCATCTTTACGGATTAAGATTGCTATCATGATAACATGGAATGCTGTATACCTTGGCACGGCCGATGCTGTGTACATGTTTGGACCTTGTTTTTCCTGATACAATTAGGAATTTCTAGGAATAATTATTACTGAGATGAATAGAATCTTCTGCCAGTGATAATATTGTTGTTAATAAGTAGGTTGTTTACTGACTATCCGGCAATGGAGCAACTCACACAGCTGCAATCTGTTACAATGTATCAGTGAAGGTGAGATCTCTAATCCTGGAGTCATAGACAGGAGAGCTGCTGATGTGTTTAGCTTGCAGAGGATTATTAGCTTGCATAGACAGCAAGCAGACATCTTTTTAATGCGTACTGCTCTGATCACTTTCCATTTAAAAACTCTGCTTTTAGCATAACTGATTGCCTCTGAGAATGGGAAAATGGTATATTTGCTAAGGGGAGATGACTAATTAAGGGAACATAGTCCAACCCGGAAGGGTTGATGCAGGAGCACGGCCATCAACATGACAGATGATCAGTACTGTCTTCGACTGAAGGCCTAGGAGGAAACAATGAATTCAGGAGGTCCAGAAGCAAGAAGCAATTTCTCTAACCCTGGTCTAGGAGAAGAAGATGAATATGCTCCTTGCAGTGTGGACTGGAACAGAGTTGAGGAAATGGCTTGATTAGGCTAAGCACACTGGCCAGACCCTGAAGAACGATACACTGACTGACTGAACTGACTAAGTCTTAGTCCACCCTTATTTATTAACTACAGGGATTATTCCCATTGGTGGAGAGAGGCTCAAGGTGATAAGCCCCCTCATTGGCTGAGAGAGGGTTGGTGACCAGACAGACAGACTCTTGTACATGTTACATGGTGAAACGGCAGACAATTTGTTAACCTTTGCACACCCAAGACCCTTCAGTGTATACTTACAGGCAGTGAATAGAAACACATACATAGAATATATGGTAACCCAACATAGTGTGAACCACGGAATAATATTAAACCTAAAGCAGCTGTGTAATGGGATCCAAGACATTGCAGACACACACTACTGTGCCCCTCTCTCCTCCTGTGTGTTTATGGGAGTGCTTTGCACTACTGTTCACTGTGTACAGATATAGCCAGCACCATTTATACAGGTTGGTCGCTAAAACTTTGCAGAGCGCACTATGCTGTCTTTGACAGGTGTCCATGCTCCCTTGCCTAATCTATTAGCATAAGATGCCATGGAAAGTGGAGCTAAGACAATAGTAGCCCTAACTCTACTAATAAAACAGTAAGCCAGGGATACTTTATACATACTGGCAGTCAATGCCCTGGGTATGGAGTGTTGTGTCCGGGAAATCTGCTGACAGTAAGCTAGGCCTGCTTTATACAGTGCTGGTTTGCTGTATTCTGCTTAATACCACAGGTTTTCCAGAATAACATTGGATGTGTTTACCCAGGAAGCTAAGAACCCACGCTTTAGTGCCTGCTGGAGGTGAGGAGGAGCTTACACTTCTGGCCATGCCCTGCCTGGCTCCACTGCAATGCTCTTAGAATACGTTTGGGCACCTCTCATGACCTAGAGCCCACTAGCAGCATGGTGGGTGACATCACTTTGCTGATTGCTGATGCAATACCCAACCCGGCCACTACAGTAGAACAACCACTACAATCAGACCAGGATTTTGGCAAGTCCTGTGCTGCCCCCCTTTTCGCAGCAGGTGTTGCCACCTGAGACAGCTACTTCAACTGGCCTCATAGCCGAAGTGCCCCCATGAACCTGATGGTCCCATGCACCTCCTCCAGGAGGAACTTCACAAAACTGGGCTGCACCCTGGTAACATATAAACATGGACATAAAAAAAAAGAATGAAATAAAGCATCATGAATGCAATATATGACCGCAATAAAAAAAATTCTCATATTGCCAGGAGCCAGAAGGTAGGAGCAAAAAAAGAAAAAGATTGGTGCACTAAAAAGTGTGTGCTTTGTCCTGTAGGGTAGGTTAAAGTTCATGACCCCCAGGGTCATCACCAGACTAGCTTACCTATATACCTTTGATTGAGAGGCCCAATGTCACCTACAGGTAGTCACTTGTGCACATCCAGTGCAACCTTCCATAACCAGTAACCCAGGCTATAGCCACTGAGATGACCTAGACCTACACTTGACCTTGAGAAGCAATGGCCATATATGTTGTGCAGATCTGCAGCTGAACACCCATGACCCTTGACCAACAGCATAGTTCATTCATCATGAAGTTGAGCACTTTCTCTTTCATGTCGTGCTATTGTGTACACTGCATTAGGTCAGGTTCCCATACTGACGTCAGGTCTCACATTGTGGATTAAAAGCGACGTCTTTGACGGTTGTGCAATCCTTAAAGCAGAAATAAGAATTCCCTGGTAAGTGTATGCAAATCAGACAGGCGAGGAAACATTCCAGATGTAAGAGCAGGCAACGACTCCACCTCTCCGGCTTCCCATCATCCGAGACACCTCCCGTGTACAATCCTGGACTGCTAAACATGAAGGGATTAAAATGAGCTATAAGTGATGATGTTATAATGGAAAGGAAAAATTATTGGATAATGCTAACATCCTATAGAGAAAACTGTACACTTTATGGTTGGGGCCATTTCTGGGACTTTTTTAGGGGGTTCTTGGTAGGAGGGCCTTTGGGACCACCCAGGTCTGCCTCAGGGCCCAGTTGTTACTGCACCCTCTGCACCTCCTATAAATACCACCTTGAAGGGATGGGTGGCAGTGGTCCACGCTGGTCCTGGTATGAGACTGCGTTGTGTCTCCAGAGTAGTCATTGTGTTCGTCACAGAATGGGTGTGTCTCTAAACCTGAAGAACTGACCTAACCTGTTCAGATGTTCACAATCGGCCGAGTGTTCATCACTTTCCATCAGAGGATTCGGCTCGCACACAGTTGTGTTTTCTTCAGACTGGAAACTTTACAAACCTCTATAAGGTGAGCATCTGTGTCCCAGACGTTATTGGGAGAGACGGCGAGATGCCGCCTAATGGGCAATGTGGGGTCAAAATTGAGCCCTACTGCTGGTTGTCGCAATTTCATGGCCAACTCGGGTGGTCTTAGCTTTATTGGGCCAGGTGCATTACTTTATCTAAGTTTATAAACTTCACATGTAGTCTATGTTATAGAATATAAATGTATAGTCCACAGCATATAGTATGTTTTTGCTTTAGTTTTTTGTATTTTCTTTTAGTCTAAAGGACTTATTATTTTATATTACATAGATAGGAGATAGATAGATAGATAGATAGATAGATAGATAGATAGATAGATAATAGATAGATAGATAGATAGATAGATAGATAGATAGATAGATAGGAGATAGATAGATAGATAGATAGGAGATAGATAGATAGATAGATAGATAGATAGATAGATAGATAGATAGATAGGAGATACATAGATAGAAGATAGATAGATAGATAGATAGATAGATAGATAGATAGATAGATAGATAGGAGATAGATAGGAGATAGATAGATGGATAGATAGATAGATAGATAGATAGATAGATAGATAGATAGATAGATAGATAGATAGGAGATAGATAGATAATAGATAAATTGATTGATTGATTTTTAATACAATACTTGCCAATAGGGACTGGATGCCATTTTAGGCTTGTGCAGGTGCCAGAAGACTGACCACCAGATGTATTACATAAATAATACTTCCTAAAACATTGTAATTTGCAGTAACATTTGACATACATGGGATAGTCTCTGATAACTGTCCAACAGTAATCTGCAAGCATTGATGGGTTCCATTTACCCCGATACCTTAGGCTAGGTTCACACTGCGTTTTTGCAATTCGTTTTATGCAAAAAAAAAGATGAAAAACGGATGCATTTGTGTGCATCCATTTTGATCCGTTTTTCCATTGACTTTCATTATAAAAAAAAAAAACGGATCGAAACGGACACTACTTTTGTGTCCGTTAAAAAAAAAAAACGGATCCGGTTTTTTTTTTAATAGAAGTCAATGGAAAAGCAGATCAAACCGGATGCACACAAATGCATCCCTTTTTTTCATCAAAAAACGGATGAAAAACACGGATAGCAAAAACGCAGTGTGAACCTAGCCTTATACTATAACTATTGGTCATTCTAAGATGATGCAATATAACAGTTGATGATGCAATACTGATGATGAAAACTTTTCCTAGTATTGTATCACAGGCTGTGAGAAGTATAGAAAGTACGTCTACATCTTGAAAATTAGAGCCAATTTCAAAATTTGAACATCATTTTCAATCTCAGCACCCCAAAATTAGTTGAGGTCAACTGTTTTCATGACGGAACCTTTTTGGCTTTTTTTGAGATTTTTTTGCCTTTTTTTGAGATTTTTTTGAGCCAAAGCCAAGAATGGACTATAAACAAGGGACAGGTAATAAAGGAAAGACTGAGATTCTTCCTCCTTTTCAAATCCATTCCTGTCTTTGGCCTAAAAAAATCTGTCAGATAATCTGTTGGTGTAATAGGACCCTTAGGCTATGTTCCCACGCAGTATTTTTTCTCAGTATTTTGCAACCAAAACCAGGAGTGGATTGAAACCACAGAAAGGCTATGTTCACACAATGTTAAAATGGCCGTGGATGGCCGTCATTTGCCATTAAATAATTGTTGCATTCCTATTTAGGGTATTCCCAACTCATAAAGCGTTGGACATTGCCGAGGGTGATCGGTAGAACTCCGACCACTGGGACTAGCTTTTATTACCTGTCTATAGGGAGGAGTTGGAATAACCCTTTAATATCCTACAGTCGTCTCTACAATCATGTGCCCGGTGTGACCCCCCCTATGTGGTGCATCACCAAGAGCTTCTGTATTCGGCACTAGTAGCAGCTTGTTCCCGGCTGTCCCTGCTCCCGGTAATAGTCTGGGTGCTGTCAGTTTTACATAATATTACCACATAAAGCTGTGAATTATGTTGTCACTCCAATAAACCCAATAATTACACGTGCGGCCATTCACGTCAGGAGATCAGGAAGTTACGAGAGAAAAACCCACAAAACAGATGAGATTTTCCCACACAAGATCATGATGAAATAGATGGGTCCTGTCTGTATCTCCCATAGAGCTAAGCGGCCACTTCTCATACAGCTAGATGGGCCCTGTCTGTATCTCCCATAGAGCTAAGCGGCCACTTCTCATACAGCTAGATGGGCCCTGTCCGCATCTCCCATAGAGCTAAGCGGCCACTTCTCATACAGTTAGATGGGCCATGTCCATCTCCCATAGAGCTAAGCGGCCACTTCTCATACAGCTAGATGGGCCCTGTCCGTATCTCCCATAGAGCTAAGCGGCCACTTCTCATACAGCTAGATGGGTCCTGTCCGTATCTCCCATAGAGCTAAGCGGCCACTTCTCATACAGCTAGATGGGTCCTGTCCGTATCTCCCATAGAGCTAAGCGGCCACTTCTCATACAGCTAGATGGGTCCTGTCCGTATCTCCCATAGAGCTAAGCGGCCACTTCTCATACAGCTAGATGGGTCCTGTCCGTATCTCCCATAGAGCTAAGCGGCCACTTCTCATACAGTTAGATGGGTCCTGTTCGTATCTCCCATAGAGCTAAGCGGCCACTTCTCATACAGCTAGATGGGTCCTGTCCGTATCTCCCATAGAGCTAAGCGGCCACTTCTCATACAGCTAGATGGGCCCTGTCCATATCTCCCATAGAGCTAAGCGGCCACTTCTCATACAGCTAGATGGGTCCTGTCTGTATCTCCCATAGAGCTAAGCGGCCACTTCTCATACAGCTAGATGGGTCCTGTCCACATCTCCCATAGAGCTAAGCGGCCACTTCTCATACAGCTAGATGGGTCCTGTCTGTATCTCCCATAGAGCTAAGCGGCCACTTCTCATACAGCTAGATGGGTCCTGTCCGTATCTCCCATAGAGCTAAGCGGCCACTTCTCACACAGCACCAAGGACCCCTATTATGGGATCATTGGAGGGGCCTATCCAGTAACCGGACCATAAAGGAAATCCCCAATACAATAATTCACAAAGCGGAAGTGACATGTTTTAGATATTTAGTATCGATGAAGAACACTTCCCTTTCTTTGTGGAAATTACCTCATGAAAATTACACTTCTAGAAAAATTATTATAGTGGTTTTGTTACTTGTGGTTTGTGGGAAATAGTCTCAATGTGCGTTCACTCCCATGGTGGATAAGTCCCTGACCTGTACTTATACACAGCAAGATGGGGGAGGTGAGTGCACAGGACGGCAGTGGGAAGCATGGGGAGGTGAGTACACAGGGCTGCAGTGTGAAGCATGAAGGGGGGGAGGCAGCCTGGGGAAGGAGATTGATCTCAGACTATTATGGAGCAGAGATAGATAGATAGATAGATAGATAGATAGATAGATAGGAGATAGATAGATAGATAGATAGATAGATAGATAGATAGATAGGAGATAGATAGATAGATAGATAGATAGATAGATAGATAGATAATAGATAGATAGATAGATAGATAGATAGATAGATAGATAGGAGATAGATAGATAGATAGATAGGAGATAGATAGATAGATAGATAGATAGATAGATAGATAGATAGATAGATAGGAGATAGATAGATAGATAGATAGATAGATAGATAGATAGATAGGAGATAGATAGATAGATAGATAGATACCATAGATAGATAGATAGATAGATAGATAGATAGATACCATAGATAGATAGATAGATAGATAGATAGATAGATAGATAGATAGGAGATAGATAATAGATAGATAGATAGATAGATAGATAGATAGATAGATAGATAGATAGATAGATAGATAGATAGATAGGAGATAGATAGATAGATAGATACCATAGATAGATAGATAGGAGATAGATAGATAGATAGATAGATAGATAGATCCTTTGCTCCTCTTGTCACACAACTTCTGTGCACATCTCCCCCTGCACGGCCATCAATGCTCCGTATGTGAGTGTCTTGTGTTCTCCGCTGTACGTGTTATTATTGTATTGTTGTTAGTACTTTTCCATAGGATGAATCTAGTAACAATTAAACATTCATGATTTCTTATCATATATAATGGCGGAACACTCCTATCATATTACACCTAAATCAAAATACATCACCCACCCACTGGACATATAATGGGCGCCTGAACGCTGGGGGTCCTGAGCTCCCCTGTTTGCACTGATGCTCTATGGGATTGTCAAAGATACCAAAGTACGGTAAAGATGACCCCTATGTAATACTGTATTTTCCCTCGAGGGGGCATATTGTATGGTCAGCTGACATCATCAGGACGTCGGTCTTGTCTTTATGTGACGGCCCTTTAAGGTATTGCTATGTACGCAGTTCCCTAATAGTTTAGGTTCACCACAAGTTTCAGTGTTATTCTGGCTGTGAGCTCTCCCACGGTTCTGTAGACAGTGACTGACACTAAACCGCACCTAAAGCCATGGTATTATCACCGGAGTCATCGCACCTCGTGTTCGGGATTATTACACCAGACTATTGTATTGTGGAAATGTTTTCACTCCTCTATGAGATTGACAGGTGATTCTGGATAAGATAAAAGGATTATGGGGAAAACAAATGTACAATGGAGGTGACACCTTCAGGCTGCCACCAGGGCACTCCACATCCATACTCCATAATAGGTCTATAATACAAGAGACTGTCTGAGATTACAAAAAAAAATTGCTGAACAGCGCCACACCTGTCGTCAGGTTGTGTGTGGTATTACAACTCAACTCCATTTATTTCAGTTGAACTAAGCTGCAATACCATACACAAACTGAGGACAAGAGGGGTGCTGTTTCTGGATTTCTAATTCTGGATAACTCCTTTAATGGGGTTGTCTCATCGAAACATAGACATGTGTATGATCCATGGGGGTCTGACCATTTGGACCCCCAGCTATCTCAAAAACAGGGGACCATAACCTCTTATTGGAATGGAAGACATGCACATTGCCACCCAGAGGGCTAAAAAGAAAATTATATCCTCAAGTTTTAAAGCCCCAAAGGCCTCGGTAAACATCCATTTAGCCTTGCATAGTCGATGGTACAACCCATTTAAAGGCATAGACGTTACTAGGACTTCTCTTACAGCATACTTTTATAAATTTTCTTTTTGTATACTTAGATTAATTATATATATTATTATTAATTATAATTGTATATAATATATATATTATATATATTAATAAAATTAATTCTTTCTTGAACCACCACTAGGAGGAGCTCAATGTATATGTATTTGCAAACCTCCTATTTAGCTAAACAATAGCTGTATACATACATATGTAAGGAGCTCCCCCTAGTGGTGACTACAGGCAGAAATATTTTCACCACTGGTTTCTGTGTGGCTGTATTCCTGTACTTCCATATTGCGTGTACAGAATAGTTATAAGCACACTTTAAAGAACATAAACTAGTGTTTGCCCCTAGTTATTGTCAGCCTGAATGATATTCTGTAGCTTTAAGTCGTAGTAGGTCCTGCAGGAAATTGTGTATTGTTTTCATACTGACACATTGCTCTCTGCTTCCACCTCAGTCCGAGACAGGAACTGTCCAGAGCAGTGGAGGTTTTATATGGGGGCATTTGCTGCTGCTCTGGACAGTTCCTGACATGGACAGAGGTGGCAGCAGAGAGCACTGTGTCAGACTGGAAATAATACACCACTTCCTGCAGGACATACAGCACCTGAAAAGTATGGAAAGACTAGAGATTTTTAAATAAAAGTCAATTAGAAACCAATATAATTGTCTGAAACCAGTTGATTTGAAATAAAACTACCCTTTTAATTTCCTTCTAAACTCCCAATTATTAATGGCATCTGAATTGGGTATGCAAGAGGTTCTCCAGGATAAGAAAAAGTTTTAAAACTTTTTTCCAGAAACAGAGCCACCCTTGTCGTTAGTTTGTGTGGTATTGCAGCTCAGTTCCATTGAAGTGAATGGAGTCAAGTCGTAATACCACACATAACCTAAGGACAGGGGTGGTGCTGTTTTTGGAGAAAGCAGCTATGTTTTTTTCTTACTCCTAGATAACCCATTTAAAGCAATTGTATGAGATTAGGAAACCAGCGCCACACTTGTTCATAGGCTGTGACTAGTATTACAGCTCATCTCCATTAAAACGAGTGGGGCTGTGACAAGAGTGGTGCTGTTTCTGGAAGAAAGCAGCCTTTTTTTTTTTATTTGTAACCTCTTTAAGGAAAGAATTGGTGATTTAGTGCTCCTAAGACCAGTGAGAAATGTTTTGTTCTCGACCAATAATCGAATCTGTATTATTTAGATTAATGTGTCGATTGCATCCAGTTATTGAGCGTCTCAAACCTAATGAAACCGGATGGAAACCACACAATCGGCAATGACCTTTGAGCAGACGTGAAAAAACAATACTCCCATTGAAAGAGTAATGAACTATCAGATTGGCTGTTTGTATTTTACAACGTAAAGTTACAATCGGGCATTGATCAGAGCCAACTGTATGTAAAGAGGGTATTATGTGTGATCAGTACAGCAGGGCTATGCTCACTCCATGTTTACTCCATTCAGAGTATTTCTCAACATGATATAGATAGATAGATAGATAGATAGGAGATAGATAGATAGATAGATAGATAGATAGATAGATAGATAGATAGATAGATAATAGATAGATAGGAGATAGATAGGAGATAGATAGATAGATAGATAGATAGATAGATAGATAGATAGATAGATAGATAGGAGATAGATAGATAGATAGATAGATAGATAGATAGATAGGAGATAGATAGATAGATAGATAGATAGATAGATAGATAGATAAGAGATAGATAGATAGATAGATAGATAATAGATAGATGACAGATAGATAGATAGATAGATAGATAGATAGATAGTAGATAGATAGATAGATAGATAGATAGATAGTAGATAGATAGATAGATAGATAGATAGATAGATAGATAGATAGATAGATAGGAGATAGATAGATAGATGATAGATAGAGATAGATGATAGATAGATAGATAGATAGATAGATAGATAGATGATAGATAGATAGATAGATAGGAGATAGATAGATAGATAGATAGATAGGAGATAGATAGATAGATAGATAGATAGATAGATAGATAGATAGATAGATAGATGATAGATAGAGATAGATGATAGATAGATAGATAGATAGATGATAGATAGAGATAGATGATAGATAGATAGATAGATAGATAGATAGATAGATAGATGATAGATAGATAGATAGATAGATAGATAGATAGGAGATAGATAGATAGATAGATAGATAGGAGATAGATAGATAGATAGATAGGAGATAGATAGATAGATAGATAGATAGATAGATAGATAGATGATAGATAGATAGATAGATAGATAGATAGATAGATGATAGATAGATAGATAGATAGATAGATAATAGATAGATAGATAGATAGATAGATAGATAGATGATAGATAGATAGATAGATAGATAGATGATAGATAGATAGATAGATAGATAGATAGATAGATAGGAGATAGATAGATAATAGATAGATAGATAGATAGATAGATAGATAGATAGATAGATAGATAGGAGATAATAGATAGATAATAGATAGATAGATAGATAGATAGATAGATAGAAGATAGATAGATAGATAGATAGGAGATAGATAGATAGATAGATAGATGATTGATAGATAATAGATAGATAGATAGATAGATAGATAGATAGATAGGAGATAGATAGATAGATAGATAGATAGATAGGAGATAGATAGATAGATAGATAGATAGATAGGAAATAGATAGGAGATAGATAGATAGATAGATAGATAGATAGATAGATAGATAGGAGATAGATAGATAGATAGATAGATAGATAGATAGATAGATAGATAGGAGATAGATAGATAGATAGATAGATAGGAGATAGATAGATAGATAGATAGATAGATAGATAGATAGATAGGAGATAGATAGATAGATAGATAGATAGATAGATAGGAGATAGATAGATAGATAGATAGATAGATAGATAGATAGATAGATTTAGTTGATAGATCTGCTTTTCATTCCAATTCAGTGCAGTACCTACCTCAGCCACTAGTTGTTACATTGTCACTCAATGTAAAAATTAAAAAGGACATCATACAAAGGTTGATAGTTCCTGGATAATGTATTTCATATGAGTAGCGATCTTATTACTACGTAGAGTGATGTTAGCTCTATATGTAGATGTGATTTCCCTAAAGTTTACAACAATCCCTTTAAATGCAGTCTGCAGGGCACTGATTGTAATACAGGGAAATACATCTTGGCCAATCACTGTAATATCAGCCTTGCCCTGAACAGTCCTGTGCTGTCCGATTGCCGTCCTTCTTCCTGTCATTTCCTTTATATGATATTTCGTATAAACACAGCTGGCTACATAAACCTGCAACAAGGAACAAGCACAGAAGATGTAAGTGTAAGGCAAATACCACACCAATCATATGAAGAGCTCAGCTGTATATCATAGCAAAGGGGAGTGGGGGCATGGGCTGGGGGTTTGCTCCTCATAGGGTGAAGTAGTCACCCTCTGCAGAGGCTTAAAGGGGTAATCTGGTAAAAAAAAAACAAAAAACTTTTTTTTTTTTTCAAATCAACTGGCTTCAGAAAGTTATATAGATTTATCATTTACTTCTATTTAAAAATCTTTAGTCTTTCAGGACTTATCAGCTGTTGTATGTCCTGCAGGAAGTGGTGTATTCTTTCCAGTCTGACACAGTGCTCTCTGCTGCCACCTCTGTCCATGTCAGGAACTGTCCAGAGCAGCAGCAAATCACCTAGAAAACCTCTCCTGACATGGACAGAGGTGGCAGCAGAGATCACTGTGTAAGACTGGAAAGAATACACCACTTCCTGCAGGACAAACAGCAGCTGATACATACAGGAAGGCTGGAGATTTTTAAATAGAAGTAAATTACAAATCTATATAACTTTCTGAACTAGTTGATTTGAAAGAAAAAGATTTCACCGCAGAACTTCTTTAACTCCTTACCCCAGAATAACATCTCTACCAAGGTCTCCCAAACATTATGTACTATTTGTAATACTGCCGCATCTGAGGGGTTAACTGGTGGGGATCAGAGATATCTCTGATCCCGGCCACTGATTAGGGGCTTTAGTAGCACTTAGCAAAAAAAAATCCCTTACTATATTTAAAGTTTAACCCCTTAACCACTGAGGATGTACACTTACGCCTTCAGCGTCTGGGCTTTTTCGCCTGAAGTAGTAAATGTACACCCTCTCGGAGTATAGCGCTATGCTATCAGCAGCCAAGTCCTCATCCGCAACAACAGGCCGCCACGATCGTCATTAACCCCTTAAACTCCGCAATAGCTGTTATCACTGTGGGGGTCCCGATTATTTTATCTGAGCACAGAAGGAGGTCTCCTTATCTCTGTGCGGTCGGACCGGTGCTCTATAAGAAGAGCACCAACAACACTGATAAATGCTACGCTATGGCATAGCATTGATCGGTGTATGCAAGCCAATGATCGTAGGTAATAGTCCCCCAGGGGGGCTTAAAAAGTGTTAGGAAAAAAAGTTTTAAAAAATATGCCAAAGCCCCTCCCCCAATAAAAGTTTAAAGCACCTTGAGCAGGCGGCTGGTGGCAGTGAGCGGGGCTTACCTTTTATCTTAAAGGGAGCACTGGTTAACAGAGCAATTTTAAACACATTTAGTTTCTTTTAAAAGGTTTTAATTTTTTTTTTTTATTTTCAAAGCAGTCAGATAAATGTAAAGTTATTTAAGCTGCCTATTGCTGTAATTGTATTGACTTGAGGAACGTAGGTAACATGTCAGTTTTACCACAAGGCGAACAGCCCTGTGGTTCTTTTGCAAAAAGAAAATTGGTCTGGTCCTTAAAGGGGAACTATCAGTAGGTTACACAAATCTAACCTGCTGATAGCCCCCTATTGCACAGGTGACACCAAGGAGGAAGTCGAATCTCTTACCTTCACCCTCGGCAACACTCCCATGAAGTTAGTTGTTTACTCCTTGGTAAGAACTTTTAGAGCACTGCCCTGCCCCCATAGAGCCAACCCGACCTCAGCCTAGATTGGTGTTATGGGGATAGGGCGGTGATCCAAACGATCTTATGAGGGAATGGTGCCGAGGATGAAGGAAAGAAATATACCTTCACCCTCCTATATCCATGCTATAGGGAGATATCAGCAGGTTAGATTTGTCCAACCTGCTGATAGTTCCCCTTTAAGGGTCCCAGAAAATTGCATGCAGTAGTAGTGATATTAAGCCTTCCCCAATGTCTATTCTAATGCATGTTAGTTTTGCAATAGACAATACATTTGGTGACGGAGTCAATCACTGCTCCCTCTGCTACAGGCTGCTGCATCACTTCCCAACACAGCCATCAGAGGCAGTAGAGAGGCCTTATTACTGCTATGTTTGTAGGCTCTTTTAGGTGAACCCATTGAACACAGTATCCACAATAACAGATTAGCGCGTAGTTTGCAGACTGTTATGCGGTAAATAGTCCTGACTCGTATATCAGACAGCGTTCTGCGGATAATCCTCCCAGCTGCTGGGACATTGTGACACTGTTATTAATCCCTATAGAAAAACATCTTCACAGTGGGCGGGTGCGTGTGTGCGGCAACACTGGGCGGGTGATGACACAAACCATCGAGATGTGGGGACAATACACTGTTTGTGTTCTACATGTTGATATCAGTTGTTGGAGAGGATCAACGTGTAATTGTGGAATCACCTTACCCAAAATACACCCTTGTTTACCGACTCAGCTACATCGGAATCTCACTGTAAACATGTCAACAAGATATCAAAAAGCTTAAAGGGGATCTCCATCAAAATTTATTGTATGCAAAAAATGTATTAATACTAATTTACGTGTAATATAAGGTCAATTTAATAGACTTCCTATGACCCCCTCCATGAGTGTTTTCTTATGTGTGTTGGTCACATGATCTGCATTGAACTCTATTGAGGTTACTACGTCAACAATAAAGCGAGCTAATTATATCGCTACAACAGATAATTATAGATCAAGAGGATAGTCACACAGGCAAAAATTTCTCATCCAGCGGGAGAAATTCTGCCATCTCTATCTCCATCACTGCACTTTCTTGACTGTGACCCTTCCATGTAGTATGAGGGAGATAGAGTGTGGGGAATTCCTGGCTAGAGTGTACAGCAGGAACAGGAAGTCCATAGTCCATCACAGGATTTACACTAGACAGGATGTTGGGCTGAAGACAACAGAGCAGACAGTTTGTATGACTGACAGACTGAAAAAAAAAAAGAAAAACCATAGGAAGGTAGGTAGTAAAATAACTTTATTTACCAATATATGTACATTTATTAGAGGGTTAATCACATGTTTCATCATTGGATAACCTCTTTAATGAGTTGTGCAAACAGGAGAGTACTGCAAGCTCCTGTGGATATGCCATATATTTCCCAGATTGGAATGCCCCTTTAAGTGACACATGAAAGACATATTATTGAGGAGGAGGCAGGGGCCTTTACCTTGTGACCACCACAGATTACTTAGTATAAAGAAGTCTGGGGTTATGCAGGATTAGAAAAAGCATAGCTACTTTCTTCCAAAAACAGCACCACCCTGTCCACAGGTTGTGTGTAGTATTACAGTTCAACTTCATTCTATACTGAGCTGCAAAACCCCACACTTAAACTGAGGGTAGGAGTGGTGCTGTTTCTTGAAGAAAGCAGCCATGTTGTTTTCTAAGCCTGGACAACCACTTTAAGTCTTTAGGTGATATCTCCTACATTACTTGGGAAACAGACACCTATAAACTTAGACATCTCAGTATCTCAGAATCAGGAGATCACCTTTTAGCAGTAAGTAGAGATCTCCACCAATAGTATGTACAATAGAATCCGCTGGATCCCTTGTATGATGGATCTCAACGGGGTCCTCATCGTGTTCATATCTGCAGCAATATGCCTTCTATTAAACCTGATGGAATTTGCAATGGGGGCTCTCAACTTATGTGAATGTGAACAGAAACTTATCGATCTGTACTAAGAGGTAAAAAGGGAAGCTGAAAGGGAATCTGTCTGGTTTATGAGGGCAGCATAAACTAGTGACAGAAATGCTGAACAGATCGTTGTATTACTTACATCATTTTGTTCAGCCGTTCTCCTAATATGCAGGAGAATAGGATTCTTGCCACACCCCTCCCCCCGCCCTCCAGCTGCTGATTGACAATTGACTGACTATATACAGTATGGATAGATAACTGCCAATCAGCAGCAGGTGGGCAGCGTTTTCTGCTTCTCATGAATATCCAGGGCTACTGAGCTCATGCACATAATGGAGAGGACTACTTATTGTCCATGTTATGCAGGAGGATATCTCTGGATCAGCTGCACAGAACAATGTAAGTAATACATCATTCTTTTCAGCTTCTCTGTCACTAGTATATGCTACCCTGAGATAGAACACCATAATACTACTGACAGAGTCTCTTTAAAAAAAATAAATCTTGTCCATGGACTGCGAATAAAGCTAAGCTGCAATACAAACAGATATTGCAAACAAAGCAAACCTGTTGTTTTTTAATGATCCTCTTCATCTGACTTCACAGGGAGAGAGCACACTGATATCTCGCTGTCTTAATCCTGGCAGCTTTTGGAGATGTTACTGTAAGATAATATGTCTACATATTTACTTATGGCGGGGTAATGTCACTGTTGACTCTTCTACACCTGCAGCCCATAAACCTTTAGCTAGGTGAAGGGGTGTAGCCCCGATGCAGAATAGTGGCTTTGCCCCCCCCCCCCCCCATCTATCCATCATCGACTTATATTTTGCCTCCATATATGTATATCCTTTTGCCCATGGCAAGATAATCTGCCACCAGAGGTGTCTGGCAGCAGCTCCCCTCACACTATTTCTCTTTCTAAACACAGGGATTCTCAAGCGATACCTCATTCTCCACTCCAGCCAGCTTAGGGTCCTATTCCACGGTCCGATGGGGGCCGATCGATAATGTAAATGAGCGCCGATCTGCTAGATCGGCGCTCGTTTACTGGGCCTCTTCCACAGCCTGATAATCGTTTAGCGAGGGCTGCAGGGACATCGTTACCGATGTCCTTGCAGCCCTTGTTTTAAACACCATACATTACCTAGCATGTTGCAGGGCTTCTCCTGCGCTCCTTCCTCCCGCTCCCGTGCACAGCAGCAGCTTCGAAGCGGCCTGTCTTAGCTGACAGACCGCTCAGCCAATCACTGGCCGCTGCAGTCCTGGCCAGTGATTGGCTGAGCAGTCTATCAGCTAAGACAGGCCGCTCTGAAGCTGCTGCTACGTGCGGGACCAGGAGGAAGAAGGAGCGCAGGAGAAGCCCTGCAACATGCAAAGGTAATGTATGGAGCTTTTGAAATCATCGGGCACCGACCGTGCATCATTATTCCTCGCAGCGATGCACGGTCGGTGCCTGATGATTTTAGGTTTGAACCGAAATAAACGATCAGCCGATCGTTATCTCTGTTCGATGAAGCGATAATCGTCGGAATCGGGCCGATTCGGTCGATTATCATTCCGTGGAATAGGCCTCTTAGTGTGGTATTACACTGGATGATTTTTCAGCGATTAGCAATGTTGAACGACCGCTATGATGAACAATCTTAAACCGTTCACCCTATTACACAGGACGATGAACGTTAATTACAGTCGTTCTTGAGCTCGTCCTCTCCTGGCTGATAGACCAGGGAATGACCGAACAACATGTTATTACACCAAACGATTTGTGAACGATCAACAATCAACATAGGTCCAGATTCTAGATGAACAGATCTGTCCGAACCTGAGCGTGTGGCACTTGATTACAGATGGCTGAAAAAGTTGGATGCAGCCCCCAGGAGTCCTGGAAAACATGGATGCAGCCTACGGCCACAACACCGTCTTTTTTTTTTCACCGTTCGACTGCCTTTTTTTTGGACGTCCATCATTTTGAAGCCAAATAACGTCCATTAATTTAAAATAATGTCTTATTTTTACATAACATCTGTCATTTGGGCTAATAATGGCCGTCAAATGGTCAAAAAAAAAAGACGTGCGGTTGTGGCCGTAGGCTGTATCCTGTTTCCCAGGCAGTTTTTCCAGTCTTAGGGCTGCATCCATACTCTGCAGCCACCGGTAATCAAATGCCGCATCACATACACTATACTGCTAGATGAGTATATAGGCGCTCTATAGGCAAGTAATTACATTATCCATTTCCTAGTAATTTATTATAATTAGAGACTTATATTATGTGAAAGTGGAACTTATTAACGCATTGTTTTCACGTAACAGGTGATGATAGCCTCTTCTACCCACAACCCCCTTATGCCCTCATATGCTGAAGCCCATTTTTCATGGACAGACTTATTCTGCAATGACCTCTACCCCGCATACAGAGATCAATCACCAGGTAAGGTGTCTCTATACTATAGATGACCACTATACTATATGATATTAGAGGAAGATACAGAGAAGCTTTTATACAGTAAGCTCTGACTATCAAGGATGGGGGCCGGGTTGGATTGGCCCAACATAGTATTAGAGGATCCCACATTGGCCAAGGATGGGCCATAGTACTGGGCCATATAAGTCCAGCAGAAGACAACACCATTTAGAGGTGACCTCAAAGCCAATGACCTGTCATCAAAATCTATTTCTAATGGGATATTTAACAATTGTATCTTATTGGTGGTATGGCCCACGTGTATGATAAAGTAAAAGGTGTATAGTTGTAGGCTAACCCTTACAATCCTAAGAGATCCAATTCTGATTCTGAGGGTAGGCAGCAAACCTCAAAGATTGGATCATGGAAACCTTGGCCTGAGCAACATATCAACGATAAGTGGCGGAGACATAGAATTATTTAATAAAAGAGAGACTAGACTTCCTCATCGTGGATTGGGATTATGATTGCTGTGCAAAACCATTAGACTCTTATGACAAAGATCCTAGAGAACGCATGGCGCACTATACCCGCGAAGACCAGTTATAGTACTGTAAGTCAATGGACACAAGTGAACAGGACTCCAAATCACTGAATGTGTTGAACTAGATCACTAACCCCTAGACATAAGAAACTTTTATGCTGATCTATTAAACACTTAAAATAGGGAGTCCAGGTCAATGGACCCAACTGGGACTGTAACTGAGATGAGGATACTAATTCCTAGACACCAGACACAGTAAACCATGGTACATAAAGAGAAATGGGTGTAAGCCAGGACATCCAGAACTTGGATAATAAAGATAGGACACCAGGCACCTGTGCATATACTAAACCACTTAACAACTAACCACTGGAACCAGAGTCTAGATTACTAACCCGATAGACACCAGACATTGGTCCACAAATGACCTGCTTTAAGACCAAAGGACATCAATGGGTTCAAAACCTCCGGACACCCGATGAGTAGAATTCTGGTGGTCTCTCTACCATTGAACATCAGGAATACAGTAGGAGTTCTACGGCCAATGCACACAAATCAAAACCATTTGACAACTGCACCTAGGAGAGTAAAGTCTAGACATCAGAGATTATAGCACTAATGCCCCTATTCCACGAGTCGTTTGGAGGAGCAAACGAGCGCTATTAGCGCTCGTTTGCTCCTCGTTCCCCGCTCGCTGCCGCCGCTATTCAACGCGACTGCAGCGAGCGGGTGAGTGCGGGAGGGGCTGCTCGGAGGATCGCTGATCGTCTGGGCAGCCCATAGGATATAGCAGCATCTGCTGCCGAAGCTCCTATTCAACGGAGCGACGGCAGCAGATCGCTGCTATATCAGTCGCTTGTTTTTCAACATGTTGAAAAACAAGCGACTGCAACGATCAGCCGACATGAACGATGTCGGCTGATCGTTGCACTCTATTCCACAGGACAAACATCGTTCGTAGCGGCCGATATCGGCCGAATACGAACGATATTGCTCCTTTAAACGACCCGTGGAATAGGGGCTTAAGCCACTGAACACGATGAATAGAGACCTCTGGACGCAATCAATGTGGGCTCTAACCCCCTCGACACCTAGAGACCAGTGTGAAAACAGGGACTCTTGGAGGAGGCTCATATTGGTATACTTAGTCATATATTTATCCATGACCTACTTCAACTACTTTGCATACACCATGTAAATCCATGTATTACTATAGGCACTGGATGACTTTAGGGTTTGCTTATGTCGTGCATTACTTTTTGAGGGATGGTATTTGTTAATGGGACTTCTATGGTTTTTGAGAAGAGAAGTAACTTGATAATACACCTTGATTTCTCTTGGTTAGTCCACATAAGATACAGCACCTCAAATGAGCACCAATCAGTGGAATAAGCCTTTGTTTGCAGAGTCTTTACAAGGCTAAAACAATAGTGCAGCCAGGACGCAGGAACAATCACTGGCCTCACTATCCTGTTTGCACAGGAAGATGTACATCCGCGCAAAAGAGGTGATCGGACAACACATGTCTGGTTAGTGAGCTGATTGCCTGACAATAAATGTCCCTTGTATAACAATCCCAGCTTTCCTCCTACGCTCCTAGCCTTTATGTGGCCGCAATGTGAAATAGAGAGGATCTGGGTCCACCAAATAACTTGCAGCAGAGGACCCCAGTGCAGAATCTACAAGAGCCCCCCCCAACAAGTTTCTTTGTACTGGTCTTCTCATGGGACCCCCAAGTCTGCCTCCCCTATAGTTATGCCACTGGCCAGGGCCGGCTCCTGGTTTTTGCAAGCCCTCGGACAACAGAGCGTCAGCAGGCCCCTCGTCCAAATACTATGCACAATCGTTTGAGACACCACTAACATACACAAACACACAATATTGACACAGACACTGACACTGACACACTCAGACACTCACTACTACAGCACAGTCTTCTTCCTCTCTATCGGGCTGCTCTTTGCACTGTAAGGTTGAGGGCCTTCGGGTCATGTGATCAGGTCCTTCACCCTCTCTCTGTGCAGGTCTCTGCTCCATCTCCAGTCTCTTCTGATGTTCAGCCCCTCACCCTGCACTACAGTGAGCAGGCTGAACATTAGAACACTGGGCCCCTCTCCCTCTCTGGGCCCCTAGAGTTGCTGTGGGCCCTGTGCTGACCCTACCACTAGCTTCCTCCTACCTTCATCCCACCCAGTTTTTTGTTACTGGCCATGTACTTGAAGTGGAAGGAACCATTCTCCCTCCCGCCCTTTTTCTTCAGCTCATATCGATGACTTCCAGCCATTAGTGTTCCATTCTCCATGGGCGTGCGTCAGCAGAACCAACCTTGTTATTTTTAGGCTATTTACAAACCTGCTGCCATCAGATAGGACCTAATTATATGTTCTCAGAAGATTGGCACATTGTTAGAGATCCATGTGGTGATTTGGGAGCTGGCACCATCATAGAAGCTCAGGCTCTTGGCCAGGTCAGGTTTATTAGTCAGGTAGTCCGTTCTCGGAACATGAGATCTATGAGACTGACTATGGCCAGTCATCATTAATGGAAATTACTCCCATTCCTGGCTGGTCATTGGCCCTGCTATTAGTCCACAATGTCTTGTCATTAAGATTGATGCCGCTTTGCTCATGTAGCTGTCATGGTTCATCCACAGAACATGTAGCGGCATAGGCCGCTCTCTCCGGTTTTGTGTCAGCTTGTTAATATACAGTTCACATAATTGCTGCTTATTAATTTTTCACCAATTAACATAAGATTATGCTGTAATGATTTAATTAGGGCAATACCGTAGGCTGAATGTGACAGAAAGAAGGGACTTTCTGTATATCCAGTGAGAAGAGGCATGAAGGAAAATTACCTTTTCATGTATGGGGTACCCTCATTAGGGTTTAACCCTAATCTATGGGGTTCTGCAGTCATATACTGCCCCAGCTGAAGGGGGCGCCACAGATGGCCTGGTACCTGAGTCTTGAAGAAATTTCAGTAACTTCCATTTAAAACAGCTGAGAGTTCATGGAAATTTTATAGACAGCAATAATGGGAGCTAAGAAATGAAGCAACACAGGCTGCACTGTTTCTGTAATGTGAGGGAGAATACAACATTGTTGCTGTCACTTAAAGGGGGAATTCACAGAAAAACAACGATTTTTAAATCAAATTTTGACAGAAAATTTTACAGATTTATAAATTCCTTTTATTTAAAAAAAAACACAGTACTTATCAGCTGCTGTATGTCCTGCAGGAAAAGGTGTAATCTTTCCAGTCTGACACAGTGCTCTCTGCTGCCACCTCTGTCCATGTCAGGAACTGTTTAGAGCAGCAGCAAATCCCCATAACAAAAACCTCTCCTGCTCTGGACAGTTCCTGACATGGACAGAGGTGGCAGCAGAGAGCACTGTGTCAGACTGGAAAGTAAACACCACTTCCTGCAGGACATACAGCAGCTGATAAGTACTGAAAGATTTGAATTTTTTTTTTTAAATATAAACTATTTACAAATCTGTATAACTTTTCCCCTCCAGAATGTTCCTTTGACATATCACACAGACCCTGAAGTTACACTAACGCCTTAATATTGCTTGTATAACAGTACTTAGAATTCATATGGCAATGTTGTTGGATTACTTCACCTGTGTAGCTGTTCTTGGTTACTGTATAGTGGTATTCTTACTACAGCGCTGTATGGAGGTGTATACTTAGATATTGTGTAACACTACTGACTGGGCACTGTATGTTATAGTGCAACACTATATAGCACTGTTATTTAAAGGAAAAGTTTGGCTCTGGCTAAAAACTAAGAGTTGGCAGTGGCAGGGGTGAACATAACAACGAGTCCTTATCTATCTCTCCCCGTGCCTGCGATCTGCCGCGTGACTGGCTCCGGGAGCCTTGAAGGCATTTTCCCCTTAGTTGTGATGCCCGTTTAAGTTGATGGACTTGCTGCTCAGCCAATCAGTGACTAGAGCGGCATCCTGCCCTAATCACTGACTGGCTGAGCAGCCTGTCTATCAACCAGGTTGTGTTGTTGGCTCTGGGGAGATACCGGAGCCTGGCTGGGGTCCCGGAGTGCCAATCTAATGCTGGACAGGCACAAAAATGGGATAGTTTTTTTAATGTTCCACACTGTCATTAAGAAAAAAAATGACAAGGCCGGACTTCTCCTTTAAAGGGGTTGTCCAGCGAAAATCTTTTTCTTTCAAATCAACTGGTGTCAGAAAGTTAGATAGATTTGTAATTTACTCCAATTAAAAAATCTCAAGTCTTCCCATACTTATTAGCTGCTGTATGTCCTGCAGGAAATCTTTGTTTTATTTTCAGTCTGACACAGTGCTCTCTGCTGACATCTCTGGCCTAGACAGGAACTGTCCAGAGCAGGAGAGGTTTTCTATGGGGATTCATAGAAAACCGAGACAGAGTTCCTGTCTCGTCCAGAGATGTCAGCAGAGAGCAGTGTGTCAGATTGAAAATAAAACAACATTTCCTGCATGACATACAGCAGCAGATAAGTATGGGAAGACTTGAGATTTTTTAATAGAAGTAAATTACAAATCTGTATAACTTTTTGGTGTGTCTGAAACAAAAAGATTTTCGCTGGAGTACCCCTTTAAGTATCTGTGGAGGGAAACTTTCCCTCAGATGACATAATACAGTGTTGGGGATGGGAAACCTGCATCCCTTCAGCTGTTGCAGAACTACATACCTGGACACCCAAAGATTCGGGTGTCCAGGTATGATGGGAATTGTAGTTTTACCCCAGCTGGAGGGCCGCAGGTTCCTGCATTACATAATTCACACCAAAGAGCCCAGACTTGTCCATAGACATCAGGCAGACACTGAGTGACATATATCGCCTCCAAGTCATTTTACTCCAATAGCCAGAGCCATTAAAGAGGATAGAAGTAAAAGTCTGACCTATCCAATCCCTTTGAGGGAGTTTTTGCAGCACTTTACTTTATGGACGTGATCAATCTTACATGGTAATTTGGGATGATGTTCTGTTACCAGGAAACCACCAGCAATAAACATTTCCTTCCCTTTATTAACGCCTCTCTGACGGCAAGTCTGTCATTTGCATCAAAGCGCTGCTGGGTTAATCATCTTAGTGTCTGTACTTGCATAGTATACTTATATCTGCGCTCGGGGTTTTCCCTTATACTGAATAGGCAAATGAGTAAGGCAGGCTCCAGCAGGCAGGTAGATAGAGCGATACCATTCGCCTGGATAGCTGGAGGTGAAGTTGATTATATGTTTAAAAGATCTCATCTATTTTTAACAGCATTTAGTGACACACTTTACGGTAAGTCTTATGGACATACGAATGACAATGAACTCCAGACCCTATTCTTTGTATGGAACTGATTTGTAAGCATGCTCTGTGACCTCTGTGACCTATGCAAAGTTCACTCCACAGAGGGGAAAATAATCTTGCTTTGAAACACCGTTTTCTGTATACAGCTTCTACGCAAAACGATGTGTCTCCACATAATATAGACAGTTACCATAGAATTTACCAGTCATCTCTTGTATCTCCTTCTTGTCAGATGTCCCTTCCCAGTGGTCGTCCCTACCCCCAGAACATTGGACCAGGCACCATGTGTGCGAATGGCTTCAGTACTGCTGTGACAACCACAAGCTGGACGCCACCTGTATCCCCTTCTCCCATTTTAATGTAAGCGGCATGGAGCTCTGCAACATGACCAAAGAAGACTTCACCGAGGCGGCAGGGGTGTGTGGCCATTACCTCTACAGTCTTCTGCAAGAAATTCGAACACATGGTAAGAAGGAGCTTAAATAGGAGGGAGGGGCCCCATAATAAATAGGGCACCATCCAGGGTGTCTCCTATGGGCCCTATTCCACCGGACGATTATCGTTCAGATTATCGTTAAATCGGTCGAATCTAAACGATAATCGTTCGGTTGAAATGCAGTTAACGATTAACGACCGAACGAGAAATCGTTGATCGCTTTGTAAGACCTGGACCTATTTTATTGTTGCTCGTTCGCATTGAATAAGACGTCGTTCGGTCGTTCTCAGTAGATACTAACGCAATAGCGAAGAAAAAACAATCGCAAATACGATCATAAGTAACGATTATGGTTCCATGGAAATGAGTGAACGTTTTCAGGTCTTTCGCAATAGCGGTCGTTTGAGATCGTTAATCGGTAACGATTATGCAAACGATAATCGTCCGGTGGAATAGGCCCCTATGTGTACCCAACACTTTTAGAAGACAAGGGTGACATGACCCTTCATAAAGTGAATGTCTGGCTTCCTCTTCTCTTCAGGCCATATGAATAATTCCAATCATTGCATCAAACATAAATTGCACTTTTGTCTTTTATCGTGTATTGGCAGATGGTACAAAGGAGTTAATCCCATACACCAGAGAAGGGGAACCCTTAGCCCTCCAGCTATTGACAAACTACATTTCCCATCATGCCTGGAGAGTCAAAGCTTGTGCCATGCACAAACACTATCTGCTCTCTGCTGCCACCTCTGGTTGACAGCATTACTATAGTTTACCCTGCTAGAATTTTCTAGAACTTTCTAGCATAAAGGTGGAGCTAGCGTAATTAGCTCCCTATATTAACCCAACTTTTACTAACCTCGTGATCTGGCTTTGAGTCTGTCTGTTAGTTGCCAAAGACTATGAAGATTGCATGTAACCTGGACTGGCTATCACGTTGACCTATTTGGGATATCCTGCACATGTATTTTGCCCTGACCTGTGCCACTTTCTTCTTTAAACTAAACTTTAAGCCTGAGGGGCTTCCAATTTGAGGACCCCTTAACTGGTGGACCTCCAGCTAACCCAAGCCATCTGTTATCTGGGACCCAACCTGCAGAAGTTTTTTAAAGGGGAACTCCAGGTAGAGGTTAAAAAAAATGAAACTTCTGCAGAAGCATATAACATTACTTACCTGTCTATCCCAGTTTTGAAACTACTAATTTGTTTGGGGGATTTTTGTTCTGTATTGTGTTTCTATCCTTCCTGGTTGAGCAGTTCCCAGAATGCAATGCTTTCCCTCAGCTGATCATCACAATCCCCCACCCATCACAATCAGTAAAATTAGTGCTGCTGCCGGTCAGATATGGTGGATCACTCAGGGGATTGGGGGATCCAGCCGCGCCTCCGGTAACATCACGCCCTGCCCCCTGTCTGCATCATCAGCCTGTCCTCAGCAAACACACACTATGTGAGACAGAGGCATGGGAGATTTGTCTCCTTAGGGGGGAGAGCAGCAGGAGCAGGAGACAATGTGGATTTGCACAGGGGCCTTTTTTTTTTCACTTCCTGGATTTCTATCAGCTACCAGTATGGCAGAACCGCACAGATACGGTAATACATTAATGTACTTTTAATAGAAAAAATTTTTTCTTATCCAGAGTTCCCCTTTAAGTCTTCTTGGGGCATCTACAATCTCAGGAACTATTCATCTGACCACATTATCTCCTCATGGGTTAACTCCTTAACTGCCATTTGCCATTACCGATACTGTTGTTGGGACTGTATAAGTTATGTGCCTCCACGGAATTTAAAAGAATGGAGTTAAGTTTCCTATTTTAAAGCAACAAAAAAGAATTATCAGACCTGTATGATGTGCCTGACATATTTCTTGTCTCTACTTCCGCCCCCCAGGCATTCCATTTACTAGTAGAGAGGAAGCACCACCATCACAAAGTGCTGACCGTAAGTGTCACATCTTGTTCTGAATTCTGAGAAATGTATTTTTTTGTATATTCCTGGACTGGGAAAACTGGTATGTCAAGTCTTTATGAGAATTTGTGTTGCTTAAAGAGACTCTGTCAATAGGTTTATGCTGCCCTAGCTAAGGGTAGCATAAACTAGTGACAGAGAAGCTGAACAGAATGATGGATCAATTACATTGTTCTGTGCAGCTGATCCAGAGATCTCCACTGAATAACATGGACGATAAGTAGTCCTCTCCATTATGTGCATGAGCTCAGTAGTTCTGGATATTCATGAGAAGCAGAAAACTCCGCCTACCAGCTTCTGATTTGCAGTTATCTATCCAAACTGTCAATCAGCAGCTGGAGGGCGGGGGAAAGATGTGGTGAGAATCCTATTCTCCTGCATATTTGGAGAACGGCTGAACAGAATGATGTAAGTAATACACCAAAGGGGTATTCCCATCTGACCAGTTATGGTATAGCCACAAGAGGCATTCTGCGATGGATGAACCCTCTGGAAAGGTATGAGCAAATTGACAATTGAATATTACCGGTCACACCCATTTGTCAGTTTATTATTACCATAAATACCAATGCACAGTTCTAAGAAAAGTATAGGTTTGTATCATTCCTCTAAATGAACCCTAGCGGGTTCATTGTCATTTTGCCTTCATTTATTGATTGTTTTTGCTTCAGGCGATGATAAAGTATACCTGAAACCAGAGCCAGTCAAGAGACACAGACTGCCCAACCAGCATCGGCCTGGTAAGTGCTGATCTCAGCTCTATGTAAATACACCAATCCATTATCGATATTCACTATGCGTTTCTCTTTAAAAGTTTTATGTTCTGTCCTTGATCAGGTGGTTTTTCTCTCATCTTCCAGGCATGCACAGTTCTCATTTGTGGGAATTCCTCCGCGATCTTCTCCTGTCACCTGAGGAAAACGGTGGCATCTTAGACTGGGAAGATCAGGAGCAGGGAATTTTCCGCGTGGTGAAGTCTGAAGCTTTGGCACGAATGTGGGGTCAGAAGAAACGCAATGACAGGATGAATTATGAAAAGCTTAGTAGGGCTTTAAGGTAGGTACTGACTATGAGTAGTCCATGTGCTTCATGGGGACACAGATTAGTATAGATTATGGACACACAATCATCTGACTATCCCATGCCATACCATTCACCCATTCATACTCTAAATAATACACGGTAACACAAGATTGTTATAATTGAAGACAAATAGAAGACACAATAATTTATGTAACTAGTCACAACACAGATAGTCCAAAGCAAATAGAAAACGGCAGGGTGGTGGACCTCAGATGCCAACACACATATAGACTCTCAAATAAAAAAATAAAATAAAAAAAAGGACAATAAATGGAAGACCAGCCTCACCTAAATATTCTCAGCAAGAAACAAACAGAAGGTCCCAACATGTTTCCCCCTATGTGATAAAAGTTTCATCAGGGGGCCAATGACTGGGATAACAGACGCACAGGCTAACCAGTAATATCCTGTATATGACATATGGTTAACCGTGTCTGTTATCCTAGCTTGATCCCCTGGCAAATTTTTTATTGCATAGGGGAAACATGTTGGGATCTTCTATTAGTTCCTTGCTTGGAATATTTTGGTCAGCTTGGTTGTCCAGCTATATCAATCATTGTACTACTTTTTTGTTTATTTAGGAGCCAGCATATTACTACACCCCTTCATGTGCATTGGCACCTGGCATCCACCACTCCATTTGGTTTGCACCTTTTGTGTTTTGACTTGTTACATAACTTAAATGTATATTGAACAAAAGATAGATTTTAAAGCGACTCTGTACCCACAATCTGACCCCCCCCCCAAACTGCTTGCACCTTCAGATAGCTGCTTTTAATCTAAGATCTGTCCTGCGGTCCGTTCAGCAGGTGATGCAGTTATTAAAAACAACTTTTAAACTTGCAGCCCTGTGCCAAACGGGAGTATCTGTGCCCTAACTTTGCACCACCCCTTCGTCCCTCCTTCCCGCCCTCTTCATTATTAGGAATGCCACTGGAACATTTTCTCCAGCTGAACATTGCACAGGTGCCTTAACGATCCAGCCCCGTGCCGGGCTGACACAGGTGGGGAATAGGAGACAATCTGCCTGGAGCATTCCTAATGATGAGGAGGGCGGGGAGGAGGGACGGAGGGGTGGCGCAAAGTTAGGGCACAGATACTCCCGTTTGGCACAGGCTGCAAATTTAAAAGTTGTTTTTTAGGACAATAACTACATCACCTGCCAAACAGACCCAAGGAAAGATCTTGGATGAAAAGCAGCTATACGAAGGTACAAGTGGTTTGGGGGGGACAGATTGTGGGTACAGAGTCGCTTTAACTTGATATGGATCAGTGAAAGGAAAGTCACGAGAGCCCAAAAAAGAGCCCAAAAAAACTTGTGGAGGTCTCGGTCAGAGACCTCTTGTAATGCTGGGAGGGTTAATCACAGTGTGTTCATTACAAAGAAGCAACAATGTTGCAGATAAATCCTGCCAGGGACTTGTTTACATCAGCTGTCTCAGAAGAGAGGGGCGAGGAGGGGGAGACAGAAAAAGGCTCACACACAGATTTATTTGTGTCTTCAGCAGAAAGCAGCAGCTCAGAACTGGGGGAAGCAGACTGAATAGATAATAATAAGTATGGAATGAATTGCTAGTCTCACCATGGGCAGCAACATATGTTTGAGTAGAATACCCCTTTAAGGGTGTGCAGTCTGGAAGTTCACACAGGGTAGATTTAAATCCCCTGCTGAAGGGTCACCTTCTCTCATCACCTCCATCTGTAGACCTTTCTGTCTAAGAAGAGACTCTACTAAGTCCCCTGTTCTGCGTGTACATCATTTCTTCACAGGCACTATTATAAGACCGGGATCCTAGAGCGAGTAGATAGGCGGCTGGTGTACAAGTTTGGCAAGAATGCCTATGGGTGGCACCGCCCCGTTACGTACTGAGTGAACCATCCACCGTTCGCCCTGGGGCAGTTCTTGTAGATTCCATGAATCAACTTTCAACGTCACCGACAGAGGATGAATATTCTCTTTGTGCAGAATCTGAATCATGAAGTGAGTCAAACAGTATTAACCCAATTACCCAACGAATCATCCGGCACACGAATGGGTAAAGACTTACAATGGGGTCACCCACTATAGATGAAGGACTCTAACACTAGTGGGCAAAATATATAAAGCTTACAGTGCTATGCCAAAAATATTTGCCCCCACTATATCTATTCTTACTTGTCATTATAATATTGACCCCCATCAGATTATATATATATATATATATATATATATATATATATACCAAGCCTCCATCTAAACATGTAGCTATAGATATAGTGATCCTGGCAATAAGAATTTCTTTTTTTTTTATTACTGGAGTTCCCCTTTAAATTGTCCTTGTCACTTTTAAAAAAACTTTTGTCACGCCCTAAAGTGGGGAACCTGTTGCAAAACTACAAATCCCGTTATGACTGGACACCAAACTAATAGAAACCTCTACTATATATAACTCTGCACTAGCCCCACCCCACCGTTGGGATGGTCCTCCTCGCGGGAGGAATGGGACTGTTTGCAGATCTGTTATTCCTGATTCTATAGAATGTAAATGAGTGTATGTAAAAAATGTGAATAAATAGTTGTCGATAATATTTTTGTGCAAAACCAAATAAATATATATTTAACAACCGGGTCTGGTGAGTCTAATTCTTGGGTATAAATTAATGTCATGCCTTGTGTAAGGGTCCCTTTACACAGAGAGATTTATTTGACAGATTTTTGAAGCCAAAGCCAGGAATAGACTATACACAGATAACAGGTCATAATGGAAAGACTGAGATTTCTCCTCTTTTTGACTTTGGCTTCAAAAATCTGTCACATAAATCTCTCTGTGTAAAGAGAACATTAGGCCGGGGATTCTCATACTTCACACAGCTGGGGGTTTGCTGCAGTTGTATCAGGTGTAGACAATGTGGGCCATAGTCTTGAAATCTCCCCCTTTGATTCGCCGCAGCACTGTAGAGACAGAACCACGGCGAATCAAAGTCCAGATCTGTAGCTAATCTTGTTAACAAACTGTCAGACTTTAACCTGGAGCGTTCTCATTCACTGATCCGGAAAATAGGGTAAAGGTAGGATCATATTAGACGACGGCTCTACATTATCCAGGTGAGTACGGGTACTCATCAGCACTTGGTTACTGAACCTTTTAGACAGCTCGGTAATAACATGGGCTACATGGATGATCGTAATGCCAAGCGATTAGCCAGGTATTCCCTACTACACGGGGAGATGTGCGGTCAATGGGCAATGATTCTTTTTTTAACAACCTGATTAGTATTTTTTTTTTAACCCAACCTGGCAAACTCTTAAAGGGGTACTCCGGTGAAAAACGTTTTTGTTCAAATCAATTGGTTTCATAAAGTTATATAGATTTGTAATTTACTTCTATTTAAAAAATCTCCAGTCTTCTAGTACTTATCAGCTGCTGTATGTCCAACAGGAAGTGGTGTATTCTTTCCAGTCTGACACAGTGCTCTCTGCTGCCTCCTCTGTCCATGTCAGGAACTGTCCAGAGCAGTAGACTTGAGCAAGACTTGAGATTATTAAAATAAATCAATTAAAGACCTATGGAACTTTCTGCCACTTTTTTTTTTTTTTTTTGCTGAACTACCCCTTTAAAGCTAATCATCTGCTGCATACACAGTATCCATGGCCTGAGGCCTTACCTGCAATATCATATAAAGCAGGGATGGGGAACTTGTGGCCCTCCAACTGTTGCAAAACTACTATTCCCATCATGCCTGGACAGCCAAAGCCTTGGCTTTGGCTATCCAGGCCTAATGGAAATTGTAGTTTTATAACAGCTGAAACAACAACAGCCTAGATATGAAGTCTGACAGTCTGGTCTTTGGTTTCTGTGTTGCTGTATTGTGAGGTATATACTTCATATCTTTAAAGGAGTACTCTGACAAAAATCAACTGGTTTCAGAAAGTTATATAGATTTGTCATTTACTTCTATTTAAAAAATCTCAAGTCTTCCCATACTTATCATCTGCTGTATGTTCTACAGGAAGTGGTGTTTTCTTTTCAGTCTGACACAGTGCTCTCTGCTGCCACCTCTGTCCGTGTCAGGAACTGTCCAGAGCAGTAGTAGCAAATCCCCATAGAAAACCTCTCCTGCTCTGGATAGTTTCTCACATGGACAGAGGTGGCAGCAGAGAGCACTGTGTCAGACAGAATACACCACTTCCTGCGGGACATACAGCAGCTGATAAGTACTGGAAGACATGAGATTTTTACATAGAAGTAAATTACAAATCTATATAACTTTCTGAAGCCAGTTGATTTAAAAGAAAAAAATTTTCGCTGGAGTACCTCTTTTACACAGTGCTGAACACAAAATGTCAGGAAATAAATGTAACTGCTACATCTCAAATTTTATTGGTAAAATATACTGGCTACAGAAACATATGCATCATATAAAAACAAGGGAAATGTATCAATGCTTATGAGAAAATTGGTGTCAAAAAGGGGCAGATTTGTGGCTTTTGAAGGGGTAGTGCGGTCTAAGACATTTTTTCACTAAATAAAACACATAACAAAGTTATACATGTGTGTTATTTAAGTGAATGGCCCCCTTCCCCATGTTACGTCCCCTCCCCCCCACTGTTATGCTCAGCCAATGGCGACTAAGCAGCTGATGACCCTTTGGAGGGGGGCCGGAATGAGGTATGGACGGAGCAGTCAGGCCGGTCTCCTGAAGATGACGTGAACGTCCCAAGATGGTCGACAGTGATTCCGTAAGTATAGTGTATCACACTTCGGGGTCCGTGGTCGAATGGGGGGACATGGGGAAGGGGGCCATTCACTTAAATAACACACATTACAATGTTGTATAACTTTGTAATGTGTGTTACTTAGTGAAAAAAATGTCTTAGACCGCACTACCCCTTTAAGTTCCTCCCACAATAGACACCGCGTACTACGATAATAGAAAGAAGAATCGCCATTTCTACATTAAGCATATAAAAAGAAGCATAAACTCAAAGATAAAAATGATTCTTTCCTCTAAATCCGGTAGTACAAGCTGTGGCTGCACTGACAGACTGGGACGTGTTGTTCTACAATTAGTGATGGCCTTTGGTTTAATAGCATGGCGTTTTTTTTCTTTGGTATAAAAATCTTCACGGTCCCTGCACGCTTTCAGGACGAACAGCGAGTGTAACAATGCAGCGGTTCCTAAAGCAGAGATAGCAAAGTAGGTTATTGTAGGCAAAATGTAGTTGTCACTTCACACTGATAAAATGCCGGACCTAGACACCGCCAAACTAAAAACACCAAAGTGAAAAAATGTTTCCTCTATGGTGCACCTCATGTTTAACAATAGATTTTAAAGGGGTTATCCAGGATTAGATGAAGCAAGTACTTTCTTGCAAAAACAGTGCCGCCCCTGGTTGTGTGTGGTATTGCGATTTGCCTTTATTCCCTTCAATGGAATGGAGCTGAAAACTTACACCCAAACTAAGGTTTTAAAGGGTTTATCCAGTGCTACAAAAAAATGGCCACTTTCTTTCAGAGACAACACTCCTCTTGTCTCCAGTTCAGGTGCAGTTTGCAATTAAGCTCCATTCACTTCAATGGAACTGAGCAGCAAAACCTGCACCCAAGCTGGAGACAAGAGTGGGGCTGTCTCTGAAAGAAAGTGGCCATGTTTTTGTAGCGCTGGATAACCCCTTTAAAGAAAGCGGACGTGTTTTTCAAAGACTGGACAGCCCCTCTAACATACAAATGGAAGTGACCATGAACCAGAATGCAATGCTAAATTATCTATTTCACTAAAGAGATGAAATGTAGAATAAATACTATAGTCTACAAAGAAAAGAAAAATAAAAAAATAAAGATAGACAGACAGATAGATAGATAGATAGATAGATAGATAGAAGATAGACAGAAGATAGATAGATAGATAGATAGATAGATAGATAGATAGATAGATAGGAGATAGATAGATAGATAGATAGATAGATAGATAGATAGGAGACAGATAGATAGATAGATAGATAGATAGGAGATAGATAGATAGATAGATAGATAGATAGATAGATAGATAGATAGATAGATGAGATAGATAGATAGATAGATAGATAGATAGATAGATAGATAGATAGATAGATAGATAGATAGATATAAGTATATGTGATATACCACTCCCTCATATCACCAATAATGAACAAACATAAAGAAATAGTATTAGACAAGCAAATAAACTTAAAGTGGTTATCCAGCAATAGAAAAACATGGCCACTTTCTTCCAGAGACAGCTCCTGTCTTGTCTCTAGTTTGGGTGCAGGTTTTGCAACTTAGTTCCATTGAAGTAAATGGAGCTTATAAGGATTATCCAACGCTACAAAAACATGGCCGCTTTCTTCCACAGACAGCACCACTCTTGTCTCCAGTTCAGGTGTGGTTTGTCATTAAGCTCCATTTACTTCAATGGAACTGAGTTTCAAACCCCACCCAATCTGGAGACAAGAGAGGGGGAAAAGTGGGTATGTTTTTGTAGCGCTGGATAACCCCTTTAATTGCAAACCGCACCTGAACTGGAGACAAGAGCGGTGCTGTCTCTGGAAGAAAGTGGCCATCTATAAGCTGCAATTCAGGTTCCAAACTGCTGAAACTGTTAGATAGCTGTTTGGTCAACGAGACACATGGTACCTTTCATACCTCCATCTTTGATTTCATAATGTAATGTAGCATGGGTTATTGTCATGGCAAGACACAGATCTGTGTCACAATACCCCATTGTGCTTTGGATTCCATTTTGAACGAATGAGACATATTATATATTATATAGTTAACAAAAATATTTCTATTCAATCAACTGGTGTCAGAGATTTATAATTCACTTCTATTTTTAAAAAATCTTCAGTATTCCAGTACTTATCAGCTGCTGTATGTCCTGCAGGAAGCTGTGTATTCTTTCCAGTCTGACACAGTGCTCTCTACTCCCCCCTCTGTCCATGTCAGGAACTGTCCAGAGCAGCAGCAAATCCTCAAAGAAAACCTCTCCTGCTCTCCAGACTGGAAAGAATACACCACTTCCTGAAGGGCATACAGCAGCTGATAAGTACTGGAAGATTTCTGGAACTTCCTGGCTCCAACTGATTTGAAGGAAAAGATTTTTTAGTGAACTACCACTTTAAGAGTCTGGGAGGCTTTGGAAATATATATTTTTATATACAACTACTGTTTCATCTTACACTCTGGAATAAATTGTGTCGCATAGGCTCTTACCTTTTTTCCACAGGCCTTGTTATACTTGTCCAGCAGAGTCTGGATACGAGCACCATAGTCTGGGTCGACGTCTTGGAAATTTTTCACCTAAAAAAAATGTGAAATTACAATATAACTTTGACCAACTAGGCTCTCCATCCAGATAATATAGTATAATAAAGAAAATCTGATTGAAATCTGGTTTGAAGTTACCGTGTACTGTTTACTACGCGAGTTCAATTTATACGTCTTACACTCCCCCTAGTGGTGGAGTAAGGGTAAAGACCTGGGGAAATGCTTTATCTGTTCCCTTAGGGCCATATTCCACCGGACGATTATCGTTCAGATTATCGTTAAATCGTTCGAATCTAAACGATAATCGTTCAGTTGAAATGCAGTTAACGATTAACGACCGAACGAAAAATCGTTGATCGCTTTATAAGACCTGGACTTATTTTTATCGTTGCTCGTTCGCAAATCGTTCGCATTGAATAAGACATCGTTCGGTCGTTCGCAGTTTATACGAACGCAATAGCGAAAAAATAGCGAAGAACAAACAATCGCAAATACGATCATAAGTAACGATTATTGTTCCATGGAAATGGGTGAACGTTTTCAGGTCTTTTGCAATAGCGGTCGTTTGAGATCGTTAATTGTTAACGATTATGCGAACGATAATCGTCCGGTGGAATAGGGCCCTTACTCCAACTATACACTTATCACTGCCCCCATACTAAAATATTAGCTGGTGGGTCTCACTGAACCAAGACTTTTTATAGCTCCACCTTTAAGACAATGGAGGGTCTTTAAAATCAACCAGTCAGGAGCTTTGATATTCCAAAATGGAATTTTAAAATTGATTTGGTTGGTCACTTACTGCTCTCTCTTGGATGAAGATCTGAGCATCCTTCAGGTTCCTGGCGATGTTTTCACAGAGTCTCTGACGTTCGGCTTCATTTAGCGTCTTATTGTAGAAGAGTCTGACCTAAGAGGAAACAATGATGATGTCACTAATGATGGCGCCATATTCATCTAAATATATTCATTGATGGGGTCATTGATGGTAGTGGTGGTAGTAGCGGCATGCTCTTGCAGCAGACCTGGTATCTAACATGACCATCCTGGTCCTTATAAGACATATGTTGATGATTTTCTGCACACCCTGTGTAGACCTGGTATCACTGTATAGCGGTATTATATGTTATATTGGTGCTTGGATATTGGCAGCATATACCTGTCCCTGACCCTGATTTCATGGGTTAGCTGATATGTTACCTGACAGTCAGGGCCACATGAGGGAGCGGCACCAGCACCTGCACAGTGATCCAGAAGCAGGAGTTGATGGCTCCACCGCCTCATTCCCTGATACTCCTAAACTGTACTCGGCAGCTCGGGAACTGATAGGATAAGATTCAAGAGACAGCAGCTTCTGCATTTAGTATAAATAGTCCCGTCCATGGTATGCTGCCATTTGTGGGAGGGGGGGGGGGGGTCAGTCAGGGATCAGATCACAGTTCATCCAACTGCAGAAGAGGATGGAAGAAAAGCAGGACACTGGTCTATAAGACATTTTCAGTATTGAGATACATCCTGTATTACTGCCCTGCTCCATATGTCAGATGCAGGGCTGGATTAAAGGGAGGGCACCAGGGGCACTTGCCCCGGGGCCTCCACCACTTAGGGGCCCCCACCAGCTCAAACCCTAGCAGAACGGTGCTGCTTACCCAGGATATCAGGCCATGTAATAGGGCCCTGATACAGTGGGCAACAGCGCGCAGAAAGTGCTGTGTTCTCACATTGCGTTATTAACACAAACACAATGTGGGAATACACTCTGATACTTAGTCCCCCCCCCCCTCTGCTCCTGTCTCTAGGGCCTGGCATCTTCCCTTGTACTGCAGCCTCTAGTGACCACGTGCATAACAAAAGAGGATGCTGACCCATACAGCCAGGAGCGAGGAGGGGTCTGTGCTAAGTCACCTACAGTAAGCAGCCATTTGTATAGATCGTGGTATCGTTTATTTATTTATTTGTTTTTTTTTGGGGGAGGGGGGGAGGGATTGTCGCCTAAGGGGCCTCCATCAACCTTAATCCGGCCCTGGTCAGATGCCCTACTGTCCTTACTGCTTCCCCTCCTATCAGATGCCGAACTGTCTTAGCTATCCTCCTCTGTTAGGTACCTTATTGTCCCCACTTCATAATCAATGCTGCCTTCTTAGTATACTGGGGCCTATATTATGCTGGGGGTCTGATACTAGGGTCTATAATATCATAAGGGCTGACATTTGGGTTTATAATACACTGGGGTCTGATTCCAGCATTTATAATACACCCGCGTCTGATTCTGGGTCTATAATATACTGGGGGCCTGATGCTGGGGTCTATAATATACTGGGGGTCTGATACTGGGGTCTATAACATACTGAAGTTCTGATACAGGGGTCTATAATATGCTGGGGATGTGATACTGGAGTCTATAATATGCTGGGGATGTGATACTGGGGTCTATAATATGCTGGGGATGTGATACTGGGGTCTATAATATGCTGGGGATGTGATACTGGGGTCTATAATATGCTGGGGATGTGATACTGGGGTCTATAATATGCTGGGGATGTGATACTGGGGTCTATAATACACTAGGGGGCCTGGTACTGAGATCTTTAATATGCTGGGGATCTGATACTGGGGTCTACAATATGCTTGGGGCCTTATTCTAGGATCTGTATTGTGCTGGGGGCCTGATACTGGGGTCTACATTATGTAGGTCTGGTCTGGAATAAAATGGTTATTTAATAACTTTAATGGTTGTTGTGGGCAAATCCCTTCTTCACCCTTGGTATTGTCCTAACTGGTAACTGGCAGAGTCCTTACAATATATAAAATAAAATAAAAAAGTAAAAGGGCTTAGTGTAACTCCTTCCTTGCCTTGCTGCTGTTTCTTTAATTTCTGCTCACATGGCACCTTGTAACACCAGTGCATCAGTAACCTTTTCATTCGCGACATGCCATCTATATCAGGGTACTGTGTAAATCATCAGCCCAGCAATCAGGTTGATTGATTGGGTCCCAGGGTAGGGCCAGGAGAGTATGAGTATGCTGGCCTGTAGAGGGGGGCAGACAGCACTACTCACCTGTCCCTGCCCTGGCGCAGTTGCATGGTCTGCCTCCATGATAGCTACACCACTGCCCAGCACCATGCCATGACATGGCAGAAAAAAGTAGATGCTGTTCTGTGCTATGATTGGCCAGAGAAGTAAAGGCAAGGATGCCCTGTATGTGTACTACTGGCAAACAGACTAGGCCTGGTCCCAACCCCTCTCCTCACCTGAGACACGTTGTCTTCAGTACTGCTGTCATGGCGGGTGATGTCTCCTGAGGTGGAGAACGCACTTTCATTGCACTTGTGATCATGCCGAGGAGCACTGAAGCTGTTCGGGTAATAATTTGGGACATTACCTAAAGGATTAAAAAAAAAACAAAAAAAAAACACTTTAATTGTTGCCTTTAAGATACACAAGAAAGGGATTATAGCTAGAATGGCATTCATTGTATGGATTGTATAAACCCAGCAGAATATAATTTAGCCTTGTATATTATACTTACACACAAGGTTTGAGATAAGGGGAACGGGGTAATCTCACAACTCAGGCTGCAGTACCACCCTGCACCACCAGATGTCACCTTATCAAAGAAACAACCCACACTATAATTTATACAAACGAACACTGGGTTTTAGTTTATAAAAATATATATAGTTTTTATTATGTATACATCGGTACCAAATACACACTATATCTCATTAGAAAAAAGTTTAAAAATGACCACAAAAAATAAAATAATTACATTAAAAAAAACTGGTGTCAGTAGATATAAATCATCATGGAAGGTGCAGCTATGATAATCTCTTTTTGTTCTAGTACTCTACCTCAATATGTTACACAGGGGTATATATGTATCTAGGGGCTAAACAGTCTCCTAGTATCCCATCTGATTGCATACAATTTACAAGAGGTCTAAAATCAACTATTATTATCTTCTAATTCTATTGCACTCACCCATGCTGCCAGAACACCAGAAAGAGCCGTCCCTACGTACGTTTCGTTATCTTCCTCAGGGAACTGCCCCTGTCTATTCCTTACCCCCTTATATATGTCTAAGTCCCAATTAGCTTGCCCGCATTTCCGGGATTGCGGCGCGCCGAGCCGGAAGCGGAGGCCGCGTCACATCCGGGCAGGCGGCTCACTCCTAGTGCGCATGACCGCGATATTACGTCACGGACATGCGCACATCGGACATTGAGGCCCCCCGGATACGTCGCCGGCGTCAGCAACCGTCTCAGCGCGCACGCCCAGAGATGCCGGGTCACATGTCTAAATCATCCAATAAAAGTGTACTCTATCTATACCATTGCAGATGTGTGTATATAACCCAATCATATAGACTGACCAGTGCTGGATGATCTTAATGTGGCGGGGATGTTACTATCTGCCTATAAGTCTAATTATGTGAATACAATATAAATCTACCTAATGTTATGAAAAAACATATATATATATATATATATATATATATATATGTGATTATGAAGAAAAAAGAATAATATATCAATATAAATACGTGATCACATTATAAAGTGCAATGTGCAAAATTATTAATAATACAAAATCATACGTATATTAATACTACAAAATAAATCAAATCCATATAAAACATGAAAACAATGCTATAAATATAATAAACTTATCGATAATCAAAAAGTGCTAGTGCAAAAAAATACAAGTGTATTCATAAATATATCGTGCAATCTTCCTATACCAAAAATATATAGGGGGCAAGAAAAGAACCCCATATTGTGAACCAAACAAGTACACAGCATATATCTCTAATTATTACATCCTATATTAATATCACTATAATCCCGCCGGCTTCCCCATATTCCAACACTGCCATCTTCCCCACTTCATGGGTGAGTATGGGTGAGTGCAATAGAATTAGAAGATAATAATAGTTGATTTTAGACCTCTTGTAAATTGTATGCAATCAGATGGGATACTAGGAGACTGTTTAGCCCCTAGATACATATATACCCCTGTGTAACATATTGAGGTAGAGTACTAGAACAAAAAGAGATTATCATAGCTGCACCTTCCATGATGATTTATATCTACTGACACCAGTTTTTTTTATGTAATTATTTTATTTTTTGTGGTCATTTTTAAACTTTTTTCTAATGAGATATAGTGTGTATTTGGTACCGATGTATACATAATAAAAACTATATATATTTTTATAAACTAAAACCCAGTGTTCGTTTGTATAAATTGTATATTATACTGTATATAGAAAATAGGGATCTGATTTGGGAGTGTAGAGTGACTATGGCTGTTCACGTCCAATGACAGAAGGCAGAGATTATGAACTGAACACAAAGTATATGTAAAAGTTAACTGTATGGTGATTACGCTGGAAAATCCCTTTAAGAATCTAATGCTATATGCTAAATATGGGTTCAGATGGGGTGGGATGTTGCTGATGTGTCAGAGCAGATGACAGCAGCATGAGAGGGAGCGCAGCATGTGATGTCTAGGAATAATGCTCTTCTGTCATCAAAGAAATCTGATGACTATTATACAACATGAGAAGAAAGGTACTATACATAGGAGACATACAGGCAAAAACAAGGCTGTTGTGAAACAAGCCAGGGTTATATAATGGACAACCATATACCGTGGCGTTGGACAAACATCAACTGGTTGCCCCAAAAAAAACACTCAATGTTAAGGTATTTAGATACAGGGCTACGGCATCAATAAGATCTGTAACTGTGCCTTATATTACAGACTCAATCTATGCCTCAGAAAAAAAAGATACTAAAACCAAAAAAACTTGGGTTTGATATAAAATACCCAGTGGTGTAGAGCAGTAGAGCCGAAGAATGCCAGAAGATGGGGTTCAAAAGCAGAAAATTACTGCTATAAACATTTCAACCACTAGGTGGCACTAGAAGCCTGTGGATGATTTAGTTATGGAAGTATTTAACAGCACACCCAGTGGTCAGGCTCAGTACTGCAATCACTGCTTTTGTTAAAAAATAAAAAAAAAATGTAAAAAATAAATTACATAGTAACATACTAACATACACAAGGGCTGTATATTGTGCCCCTCAGCATTACTGTGTCAGCTGGACTCTTACATGGAGCACTGAAGATGCACATGGGACCATCCTGCTGGTAGTTGGAGACATGTGCAGCCCTCCTGGGGCAATTCACAGGCAGATGTAAGTAATTAGCACCAAGACGATGTCTGTGGGTATCTGGGTAGGAGAAGAGACGTCCCTATAAGACATAGAAAAAACATGAAATGCCATATTATAGGTAAATAAAACACAGAAATCCAACCACCCTCCCCGTTAAACCTTAAAGGGGTTATCCAGCAAATATTTTTTCTTTCAAATCATATTTAAAAATCTTGAGTCTTGCTATACTTATCAGCTGCTGTATGTCCTGCAGGAAATGGTGCATTCTTTCCAGTCTGACACCGTGCTCTGTCCCAGACTGGAACTGTCCAGAGTAGCAGCAAACCTCTCCTGCTCTGGACAGTTCCTGACATGGACAAAGGTGGCAGCAGAGAGCACTATGTCAGACTGGAAAGAATACACCACTTCCTGCAGGACATACAGCAGCTGATAAGTACCGGAAAACTGGAGATTTTTAAATAAAAGTAAATTACAAATCTATATAACTTTCTGAAACCAGTTGATTTGAAAGAAAAAGATTTTTGCTGGATAACCCCTTTAACGGAAATTATTAAATAAAGAAAATAGGAATTAAATACAGGAAACGGTGTAATTTGTATATCCTGCAGTAATACACGTAATATATTCCCCTTATTTAAGTAGAGGCTTCAGCCATAGAATAATGGGGTAAACCTTAGATCACTGATCTCAGACATTTCTCAGGTAGGGAGAGTTTTATACACAAACAAGTACAGATAATGACGCACACTAGAAAGTGGACTGGCAGAATGAGACCATGTCATTAACCGTGTTGACACTAGATGGCGATATAACACCACCTTTTTATTAGATAGTTTAGCAGCTCTGCTACTGTGTCACATTCAAAACCAATCATATTACAAACTAAAGACTGTCACACTTTAGTGGGATTTCATTGATCTATGACATGGATCACCCACTGACCGTGCCCACAGAATTTTAAAGGGGTACTCCAGCAACTTAATTTCTCTTTCAAATCAACTGGTTTCAGAAAGTTATATAGATTTGTAATTCACTTCTATTTAAAGATCTCAAGTCTTCCCATGCGTATCAGCTGCTGTATGTCCTGCAAGAAATGATGGTTTCTTTAGTCTGAAACAGTGCTCTCTGCTGCCACCTCTGTCCATGTCAGGAACTGTCCAGAGCAGGAGAGGTTTTCTATGGGGATTTGCTACTGGTCTGAACAGACATGGACAAAGGTGGCAGCAGAGAGCGCTGTGTCACACTGGAAACAATACACCACTTCCTGCAGAACATCCAGCAGCTGATAAGTACTGGGAGATTTGAGATTTTTAAATAGAAGTAAATTACAAATCCATATAACTTTCTGAAACCAGACCATTTTTTTTTTTTGTTCAGTCCAGACTCCAGGCAAATGTACAGACTGTGGTAGCCACAATCATAGATAGAATGGGTCCTATACAATTCACAGTTACTTGGACGATTTTCTACCCTGTAAAGAATAACCCCAGCAGCTCATCTTACCTGGAGCATTTTGTCCGGGCTCGGCTCAACCCCAGGGGGCATGTTGCTGGGGTCAAATGCGATCTGCTCCACTTCTGCAAAGTAATTGTCAGGGTTCCTGTTGAGCACCAGTTTACCCACAGGGATGAGGGGGTATTCGTTGTGAGGCCAGACCTTTGTAATGCAGAAGAAAAACAAGAACAATATGGTAAAACTTAAATTTATATCTATCCTGGTGCTGGAACTAGCCAACAGTTACCCCTGCCTGGTAGGAGGTGGCACCCTAGGCAGGTGCTGACCCTCATCCTAGACCTTCATTCTAGCATCTCATAGATCATAGAGCCCAGGGCTGGTGTCAGCACACCCGGGCAAGTGCCAGGGCACACAGCGCTTCTAGGGGCCCAGGGCTCCATCACTGTAGTGCAGGGTGACAGCTGAACATCAGAATCTTATGTGAATGTCATGTGAATATACCAGATGAAAAAAAATTAAAAAAAAAACGAAGACAACGAAACGTGAGTCAAACTCTTTTTATGGATGTATAAAGCATAAGTGAAAATAACATTTAGGGTGCGTTCACACCTACAGGATCCGTAGCAGAAAATCAGCTGCGGATCCGGTAAGTGTGAACGTACCCAGCAAATTATATATATTATGAGCTGAACATCAGAAGACACAGAAGAAAAAAGGAGCAGGACCTGCACAGAGAGAAATAGGGTGAAGGACCTGATCACATGACCCGCAGGTCCTTAACCTCACAGGGTGAAGATCAGCCAGACAGATAGTAAGAAGGAGAAGGCTGAGCTGTGTGTGTGTGTGTGTGTGTGTGTGTGTCAGTCAGAAATGCCAGACAGTCAGTAATTTGTGTCAGTCAGTCAATAAGATGTGTCAGTCAGTAATGTGTTTGTGTGTCCGTCGGTAAAGTCTGTCAGTAATGTGTGTCAGTCAGTAATGTGTGTTACTAAGTGTGTGTGTCAGTAATGTGTTTGTGTGTCAGTCAGTAATGTCTGTCAGTAATGTGTGTCAGTCGTTAATGTGTGTCAGTCGGTAATGTGTGTCAGTTAGGGTCTATATACACAGAAAGATTATCTGACAGATTATCTGCCAAAGATCTGAAGACTAAGGGCCCTATTCCACCGGACGATTATCGTTCAGATTATCGATAAATCGTTCGAATCTAAACGATAATCGTTCGGTTGAAATGCAGTTAACGATTAACGACCGAACGAGAAATCGTTGATCGCTTTATAAGACCTGGACCTATTTTTATCGTTGCATGTTTGCAAAACGTTCGCAAATCGTTCGCATTGAATAAGACATCGTTCGGTCGTTCGCAATAGATACGAACGCAATAGCGAAGAAAAAACTATCGCAATTACGATCATAAGTTAACGATTATCATTCCATGGAAATGAGTGAACGTTTTCAGGTCTTTCGCAATAGCGGTCGTTTGAGATCGTTAATCGTTAACGATTATGCAAACGATAATCGTCTGGTGGAATAGGGCCCAAAGCCAGGAATGGATTTGATAAGAGGAAAAATCTCAGGTTTTCCTTTATGACCTGATCTCTGTTTATTGTCTGTTTCTGGCTTTGGCTTAAAATCTTTGGCAGATAATCTTTCTGTGTAACTGGCCCCTTAGTAATGTGTGTCAGTAATTAGAGATGATCGAACAGGGCCGAGGTTCAAGTTCATACGAACCCAAACCATCGTCGGTACTCGGGCTGTCTCCACCTTCCCCACGGAACGGAAAGGCAGCGGGAGTCAGCGGGTTCGGGTTCGATCATCACTACCAGTAATGTGTGTCAGTCAGTAATGTATGTCAGTCAGTAAGTGTGTGTCTCTATTGATTGTGGATAGACGATGCATGGATGAGGGGCCCGCTGAGGCTTCGTCACCCGAGGGCCCACAAAAACCTGGAGCCGGCCCTGATAGAGCCAGTTCCCTTTAGAATCGTATAGAAGTTCATATAACACAACAGAAAAATGAAATAATAAACTCACTGCATGATTAGGATTAGTCCGGATTAATATCAATCTAAATCCTTTTATTTGGACCAATAACCTGTAGATCCCTGGCAGCACATGTTGGCAGCCGTAGAGGACTGGCGGTTTCATAACCAGAAGAACTAGGTATATAGCATGAGCCAATGGGAAGGAATAGAAAGACTGACATATGATGGAGACACGTTCACATCTAGACATCACTGATGTTGTCGATAATAAAATCAGGGCCCCATACTGTATTAACCTCTAATATCTACTCACAAATAACTACTTTCTTGCTAAAACAGCGCCACCTCTGTTCTCAGGTTATGTGTGGTATTACAACTCAGCTCCCTTCACTAAAATAGAACTGAGCTGCAATACCACACTGAAACTGAGGACAGGAGAGGTGCTGTTTATAGAGGAAAGTGGCCATGTTTTTCCTCAACCTGGTTAATCCCTTTAACATCCAGACCCTATAGCAGGGATAAATCACCTTCAGCCCTCCAGTGGTTGCAATACTATAATTCCCATCATACCTGAGCAGCCAAAGCCATATATTTGGCTGTCCAGGCATGATGGGAATTGTAGTTTTGTAACAGCTGGAGTTCCGTAGGGTCGCCATCCCTGCCCTATAGGAACATAACAGCAAGTTCTTCTAACAATGTTAGTTTCCCTTTAAGAGCTGCTTGAAGGTCATATTACCAATCTGCAGTATCACTGTAGAATCTATGGCTGGTGCTATCGCTGATATCAAATGACAGATTATTTATCGGTTCACACAGTCTGAATCCCCGACAAATACATTGTTCCCATGTGTACACAGGTTTACTTTGCATTAGGGATTCTGTGCCATTTCACATATTACACAACTACAGATCTAAGAACTGGGCGCAAACCTTTAACTGGTCAGAGGACCAGACAGAATAATAATAATAATATTATTATTAATTATTATTATTATTATTATTATTATTATTATTATTATTCAGCTAAATATTGCCTGCAGCCTTGTAGTGTATGTACACAGTGACCCCACCAGCAGAATAGTGAGTGCAGCTCTGGAGTATAATACAAGATGTAACTCAGGATCAGTACAGGATCAGTAATGTCATGTGACTTAGCATATTTTGAATTTAGGAATCTTAGAGGTAGAATTCAGGAGTTGCAGAAGTTTTAACCCCTTGATGTTTTCATGTGTAGAGCCTGGCACAGACCAGAAGTGGTGGCGTTACTTACCTTGGTGAGGTCAAACGGATTAAAGGGACACTTCTCAGCCTGCTGGAAAGTCATGACCTGGATGTACATGGTCCATGATGGGAAGTCCTTCTTAGCGATGGCCTGGAACAGGTCCCGGATGGCGTAATCAGGGTCGTGTGCCACCAACCTCTCTGCTTCTTCTACCGACAGATTCTTGATGCCTTGATTAGACTGCAGGACGTGAAACGTGAAGATGCTTAGAAATGGCGAACGTGCAAAAACATTGCATATCTTATAACTGCAATAGATGTGAATAAGGACCGACAGAAAAGGGACATGGACTGCCCTATACTGTCCATCTGTTTTACCAACAAACATAAACTTCTTAGAATCTCACCTTATAATGGAATTTACAATACACGGCTTCATGTTTGGCATTCACCAGTTTGAAGGTGTGAGATCCATACCCGTTCATGAACCTGTATCCATCAGGGATGCCGCGATCACTGAACAGGAACGTCACCTTGGTAAAAAAAAAATTCCAAATAATTTATTATTGTTTGATTAGCAAACTCCTATTGTTTTGTGTTTACAGCTCCTATTTAGGCCTAGGTGTATCCATGGTTACAGACTACAAACAAACCCTATGTAGTCATGTATGAATCACCTTAATTTCTGTAGGTTACAAAGAAGAGGAAGCAAAGGGACAGCAGGATCAGACTAAGCAGGGTTTGTATTCTGTAAAAGCGCCTGTATGTCTTTAACTTGATTAAAATGGACGATTTTAAGTAAAATGATTATTTATCGGGTTTAACAATTAATCATTTTAACTATAGTCGGACAAAAGATTGTCCGCTCAAGAAAGAACTTTTGTTGACAAACAATCTTAAATAGGTTGTTCACCAGAAATTCTTTTTTTTTTTTCTTTAAATAAACTGGTGCCAGAAAGTCGCAGAGATTTGTTATTTACTTTTTTGGTCTTCCAGTACTTATCAGCTGCTGTATGTCCTGCAAAAAGTGGTGTATTCTCTCCAGTCTGACACAGTGCTCTCTGATGCCACCTCTGTCTATGTCAGGAACTGTCCAGATCAGTAGCAAATCCACACAGAAAACCTCTTCAGCTCTCCAGGCTGGAAAGAATACACCACTTCCTGCAGGACATACAGCAACTGATAAGTACTGTTCCCAGAATATTATCAGACCATTTCCTGAATATTTCCAAAAAGATTGTTTGCCCTGTGACATTGATCATGATGACAATGTCATCCTTTAGGTCACTGGAAGTCAGCTGACTGGCCACTTCCTCTGACACATTGAACACTGTGATTTTCTGTGGGTCGGGCTGGTGATCACATGACAGTTACAGTAATAAAACACATGGATGCAGCTGTGCTAGAATGAAAGAGATGGCACTGTTGGACTAGTGATGGTGAGTGGGCATGATCTGTGGAGACACAGATCTGAATTGGCACTGTATATGACTGAATAGTAGTAGTTACATTGTGGATCTGAGACTATTTGACTATAAAGATTTACATGGTAATGACTGGACTACAAGCAGAGCTAGACTCAACTATAAGATATAAGGCCTCAGGGCTCCAGACTAAAAAATTTACCTAGGAGCCATTGGCTCCTAACCTGAAAAATTTAGGCGCCAAATAGAATATTTGGTCGCCAACATTTTAAACCATGTAAAATTAATGTTATGTTAAATGGGACTTACTGTGTGCAGAGGCCACGGCAGCATCCTCCTCCTTTAGATTCTCTCTTTTCTTAGTTTGAAAATGTTCAACATGGAAACTTGCAACTTGACAACCATATACAGTCTGACTCAGTACTTCAGCTTCACTTGGCTAGCCTTTTAATGAGGCTTACTCTTCTGAACTTGAACTTAAAGGGAACCTGTTGACCCCCGTGCCAGGGTGACAGGCTCCCAACCCCCCGTTAGAGCCCCCTATACTCACCTCATCGCGCCGGATCCCGCTTCTGAAGATGGTCGGGTCACGGAGATCTCAGCCGCTGCAGCCCGGCGCGCACACTGAGAGATGAGTCCAACGCTCAGAGAATGACAGGAGAGTCCATCGCTCCGTCATTCTCTATGAGTGTTGGACTCATCTCTCAGTGTGCACGCCGGGCTGCAGCGGCTGAGATCTCCGTGACCCGACCATCTTCAGAAGCGGGATCCGGCGCGATGAGGTGAGTATAGGGGGCTCTAACGGGGGATTGGGAGCCTGTCACCCCGTCACCGGGGGTGACAGGTTCCCTTTAAAAGCTTGCAACAGTCTATACATACTGAGCTAGACTTATGACTGCAGCCATAGTGACCCCCCCACAAGATGTGTATATAAATAGATATATCTCTCACCTAGTGACTAATGCAAGTGACGCCCTACAATACAGACACCTGAGGGGCCCTGATAATAATAATTGTGCATATATCTATCTCCCAGTGTCTGCAGCCAGTTTGCCCTACACTTATAGATGGCCCCCTCCCCTTATAGATGCCCCCTCCTCCCCCCCATTATAGATGCCCCCTCTCCCCCCCATTATAGATGCCCCCTCTCCCCCCCCCATTATAGATGCCCCCTCTCCCCCCCATTATAGATGCCCCCTCTCCCCCCCCCATTATAGATGCCCCCTCTCCCCTCCATTATAGATGCCCCCTCTTCTCCCCCCCTTATAGATACCCCCTCCCCTTATAGATGACCCCCTCTACCCCATTATAGATGCCCCCTCCTCCCCCCCATTATAGATGCCCCCTCCTCCCCCCCATTATAGATGCCCTCTTCTCCCCCCCTTATAGATACCCCCTCCCCTTATAGATAGCCCCCTCTCCCCCCCTTGAACATGGCCCCTCTTCTCCCCCCATTATAGATGCCCCCCCTTCTCTTCCCCCCATTATAGATGGCCCCTCTTCTCCCCCCATTATAGATGCCCCCCCTTCTCTTCCCCCCATTATAGATGCCCCCCCTTCTCTTCCCCCCATTATAGATGCCCCCCCTCCTCCTCTATGCTAAGCAGTATTTAAAAAAAACAAACACACAAACTCACCTGACAACCCGCTCCCCCGGCGATCCTCTTCTTCTTCGGACGCTGTCCCCGGCTGATGTGCAGCTGCCGGGGGTGTCCCGTCCTATCCCCGGCAGCGCGGCGCGTCAGTGAGCTCCCTGTACGCCGGGGCTGTGACTTCTGACACAGGAAGCGTCTCTGACGCGCGCTTCCTGTGCCGGAAGTCAGGGCCCCAGGCAGCTCACTGATGCGCCGCGCTGCCGGGGATAGGACGGGACACCCCCGGCAGCCGCGCATCAGCTGGGGACCCGGACTTAAAGAGACAGCGCGCCGCCGCCGGGGCCAGTCGCAAATGGCGCCCAGATTAATAAATCTGGGCGCCATTTGCAAAATATTAGTCGCATTGGCGACCATTTTGGTCGCCATCTGGAGCCCTGGGCCTGTGGAGTAAATGATAAACTGAATCTGGGTGTAACGTGTGGCGCTCTGCCAGCCTGTTACTGAGTAAGCTGTTATATGTAAATAAGTGATGGGAGGGTCGGTCCTGGTAGTGGAGTATTGTCATGTAGCTGGAGATACAAACTGTTATTTGGCCGGGCCCTTTGTTGCAGCAATGATGATTGTAGTTGACAGTGACCTCTGAGAATAAGTCGCAACCTCCAAGCTGAGACCACAAACTATCAGCTGTAAAGTATGAGGGAACTTGTCTGCAAGTGTTCATTTCCCCTGCACTGTCTGCAGGAAGTAGTGTGTTCTCTCCAGTCTGACACAGTGCTCTCTGCTGCCACCTCTGTCCATGTCAGGAACTGTCCAGAGCAGCAGCAAATCCCCATAGAACCTCTCCTGCTCTCCAGACTGGAAAGAATACTCCACTTCCTGCAGAACATACAGCAGCAAATAAGTACTGGAAGACTTGAGATTTTTTGTTTTTAATAGAAGTAAATTACAAATCTCTGGCACTTTCTGACACCAGTTGATTTGAAACTATTTTTTTGGCGACTACCCCTTTAAGAAAAATTCACAGTTCAGATTTGGATAATATGTACATAATGCTGAGTAACTTTCCAAATGCTTTACAGAGTAACCGAGGGCCATGATTTAGATTTGTCCCATGTGATATAACTCACCTGATGCAATGACTCTGGTCGCAGGCTCCAGAAGTCCCATACCATATCGGGCTCCTTCAGATGTGTCTGTGGGTTCCTTTTCTGACTGTGTATGAAGGACGGAAACTGCACAGAGAACATCATAGTTACAGAGAATTCCAGGATCCCTGACGTAACTCTAGTAGCACATTTAATAAGGACTGCTCCTAGTGTAAACTTAGGCTATGTTCACACTACGTAAGTTCCGTGGAAACAACGGCAGTTGTTTCAACGGCCATGATTTCCACGGAACTTACGTAGTGCTGCAGGCTGAAGGAATCCCGGCCAGGATCTCTAGAGGCACCGTAGAAAACTGACATGTCTCTGGCATGTCCACGCCTGTACAGTCATGGCCAAAAGTTTTGAGAATGACACAAATATTATATTTTCACATGATCTGCTGCCCTCTGGTTTTTATGTGTGTTTGTCAGATGTTTTTATCACATACAGAAATATAATTGCAAGCAAGTGCAGCAAGTGGATATTTGCAGTGTTGCGCCTTCTTCTTCAGGACCTCTGCAATTCTCCCTGGCTGCTCTCAATCAACTTCTGGACCAAATCCTGACTGATAGCAGTCCATTCTTGCACAATCAATGCTTGCATTTTGTCAGAATTTGTTAGTTTTTGTTTGTCTACCCGTCTCTTGATGATTGACCACAAGTTCTCAATGGGATTAAGATCTGGGGAGTTTCCAGGCCATGGACCCAAAATCTCTATGTTTTGTTCCTTGAGCCATTTAGTTATCACCTTTGCTTTATGGCAAGGTGCTCCATCATGCTGGAAAAGGCATTGTTGATGGTCAAACTGCTCTTGGACGGTTGGGAGAAGTTGCTCTTGGAGGACATTCTGGTACCATTCTTTATTCATGCCTGTGCTTTTAGGCAAGACTGTGAGAGAGCCGATTCCCTTGGCTGAGAAGCAACCCTACACATGAATGGTTTCAGGATGATTTACAGTTGGCATGAGACAAGACTGGTGGTAGCGCTCACCTCGTCTTCTCCCAATAAGCTGTTTTCCAGATGTCCCAAACAATCGGAAAGGGGATTCATCAGAGAAAATGACTTTAACCCAGTCCTCAGCAGTCCACTCCCTGTACCTTTTGCAGAATATCAGTCTGTCCCTGATGTTTTTCTCTAGAGAAAAGGCTTCTTTGCTGCCCTCCTTGAGACCAGGCCTTGCTCCAAGAGTCTCCGCCTCACAGTGCGTGCAGATGCACTCACACCTGCCTGCTGCCATTCCTGAGCAAGCTCTGCACTGCTGGTAGCTGATCCAACAGCTGAAACACTTTTAAGAGACGGTCCTGGCACTTGCTGGTCTTTCTTGGGCGCCCTGGAGCCCTTTTGGCAACAATGGAACCTCTCTCCTTGAAGTTCTTGATGATGCGATAGATTGTTGACTGAGGTGCAATCTTTCTAGCTGCGATACTCTTCCCTGTTAGGCCATTTTTGTGCAGTGCAATGATGACTGCACATGTTTCTTTAGAGATAACCATGGTTAACAGAAGAGAAACAATGATGCCAAGCACCAGCCTCCTTTTAAAGTGTCCAGTTGTGTCATTCTTACTTAATCATGACAGATTGATCTCCAGCCCTGTCCTCATCAACACCCACACCTGTGTTAATGGAGCAATCACTGAAACGATGTTAGCTGGTCCTTTTAAGGCAGGGCTGCAATGATGTTGAAATGTGTTTTGGGGGATAAAGTTAATTTTCTAGGCAAATATTGACTTTGCAAGTAATTGCTGTTAAGCTGATCACTCTTTATAACATTCTGGAGTATATGCAAATTGCCATTTTAAAAACTGAAGCGGTAGACTTTGTAAAAATTAATATTTGTATCATTCTCAAAACTTTTGGCCATGACTGTACACCACCTTCTCTCTCACCTACACTTCCTGTGACGCCATCCTATATAAGATAGGGGTTTCCTGTCTGAAAAGTAGTCTAGTCTATTTTCGTTCTCCTAGTTAGTGTGTATGAGAGACACACCCCAGACCAAAGTTCCTGCTGCAGTGAGTAAACAAGCCTGACCGGGACTAGACCAGGGACAGACAGCCAGTATGCAGTGCTGAACCCAAGAGGTGTGGTAACCGGACACTAGGATCACCCTTGTCTATACCGAGGATTTATTCTGTCAGGATAGTCACCCCCAAAGGAAAGGAAGAGGGACTGATCCCCAGTAAAGCAAAGATCCATTTAGCCGACATACTTTACTGACACACGCTCATCCACTCAGAGATAGTCTTCAAAGACAAAGGCCTAGGTCTCATATCACCTTACACGGCGGTCTCCAATATTGTGCAGGCAGAAGTGGTCAGATATCAGAGTTATATCTAAACATGAGTACAAGATGTTCTTCAAGATATTGTATTTCTACACACATCCTGCCTGACTACTGTTACTAATCAGGGCTCCTACCCGGCCCCTATACTATCCACACACAAGTATTCACTCTCTTGTTCTGCTTAAGTCTACCTCGAAGTTCTCATCCAAGTATTGTCAAGTATTTTAGCACTAACACTTGTAGGCTAAGTTCACATAACGTAAATTTTGCGACACCGGCCGTGATCAATAGAATATTTACGTTGCACTGCAGTCAATGGGATCCCGGCCGGAGTATACACATAGAGGGAGATTTATCAAACATGGTGTACAGCGAAACTGGCTCAGTTTCCCCTAGCAACCAATCAGATTCCACCTTTCATTTTCCAAAGAGTCTGTGAGGAATGAAAGGTGGAATCTGATTGGTTGCTAGGGGCAATTGAGCCAGTTTCACTTTACACCATGTTCGATAAATCTCCCCCACAGTATACACTCTGGACGGGATTGCTAGCAGCCCCATCAAAAACTGTCATGTCAGTTTTGTGCGGCCACTGTTCATTGAATAGCGGCCACACAGAACTTTCAGTTCACTTAATAGAAAGTGCAGCTCCGGACGCACTTTCCATTGTGTGCTATGGTGAACTGGGATGCGGGTGCACACAGATGCGCCCGCATTCCAATTCAGCACAAATTAAGTTCATCCAGCCGGTACTGCAGTACTGGCCGGGATGATCTTCACAGACACCGACCGCTCTGTGACACGGCCAGGTCACAGAATGGCTGGTGTCTTACGCTGTGTGAACCCGACCGTAAACGGTATTTTTCTATCGTATATTTTGTACTGCACTAAAGTCATTCTTCCAAGTAAAGTTGAAGCACTGTTTAAGTCAGGACTCAATTACATTGCACCTAAACCCCACAGTAGTTCTACCAAGGTCCGGTGCCCATGTGTCTGGGATTGGGTACTGCTACTCCTGGCCACGTGACAAAGTTGCCCCAAAACACCAAAGGCCACCAGCTGCACACAACACCCGCAACCAGCTGTGCATTGGTTCCAGGGTCTGACGGGATCCAACTGAAATAAACAATAGCTGCAAACATTTGGGCATACTTGTACCTACCATATGTGACCATGCTGCAACTATGAGGTCCTTTAAAAAAAGGGAACCCAATCCTGATTGCCGCCCCCCCCCCCCCCCCCCCCCCCCCCCTAGCTACTGGGTGGCAAGAGCAGGATTCCAATATCCAAAGAAGCAGCATTAGTAGCGAGTAAGAGGTGGGTAACTGACCTATGGATCATGGCAAGAACATGGAAAGTGGAACACAAACCAAGCCATAGCGGAGGCCATTCTGGTCTTTACAATGGGGACTCCTCCTCCCTTTTGGGTATACAAATAAGTCCAGTAATTTTTGTTTGGCGGAATACTGACATGATAGTCACTCCGATTGGATAGATACTCTACGATCCTGCTGATCTCTACTTGTTTCTACCAGCTATCACATGGAATACGGTACACGTCATAAGCGTTTAGTATCACAGCTTTGAGGTAATTTACCAGAATGGCATCCCGAATAAAGAATATTGGGGTGTTGTTTCCGACTAGGTCCCAAATTCCTTCTTCCGTGTAGAACTTCACCGCAAATCCTCGCGGGTCACGGACGGTGTCTGCAGATCCCGCTTCTCCAGCTTTTGGGTGCAAAGAGAACAAATCAGTGAGTTTATGAATGAAAGTAAGAATATTATATAGCCAGACTTTTACTCATTGCATGGTCCACATTTTGGGGTCCCCAGAAGTTGGACCCCATCCTGTGGATACTGGGCATAGAACATAACATGTAAAGATGGGAATTATCCCTTTTACTGCTCCCAGGACCAATAAAATGAGTGATTATAACTCCTCCCACTCACAATGACTGACAGCTCTCCTGTGTGAGTCCGCATACAGGGAGGGATGGCAATCACGATTAATACTATAAATAGAACGTTTGATCAAAGTGAACAATCCCTTTAAACTACAGCATGACGTAATAGAGTTGAATTTTCTCTTTTGACATGAATAATAGGAAACAGTAATACACAAAGGCACAAAGTATATTAATATAATCAGCACCATAGGGTAAAGCTTAGGGTAAAGATTTCAACTTAAAGTGCCACTGTCATTTAAATTTTTTTTGCAGAAATCAATAGTCCAGGCGATTTTAAGAAATTTTGTAATTGGGTTTATTAGCCGAAAAATGCATTTTTATCATGAAAAAGCAGTTTGAAGCTCTCCCCCTGTCTTCATGATTGCCTATGGAGAGGGGAGGGGTTGAGGGAGATGAGGCACCAAAACCGGACAACAAAGAGTTAATTTACAGCTACATCACAGGGCTATCTCCTCTGAAGTCAGCACTGACCTCTCTGACCTCTGAATACCGGCTTTCATACAGCTCCCACTGTGTAATCCTTTGTTCTCTCTCTACTGGCGACTAATCTCCCCCCTCCCCTCTCCATAGATTAGACAGGGCACGACTGATGTAAAAGAGTCGTGATTTCCTGATAATGAGCAGTGAATAAGGGAGAGGGGGGACCTGGGGAAAGTCTTTTTGAATGCAGATAATGGCATATTTGCCTAATAAACCCAATTACAAAGTTTATTAAAATCGCCTGGACTATTGATTTCTGCAAAAAAAAAAAAAAAAGAAACGACAGTGACACTTTAATGTCACCATCTTCTGCGATCTTACCTACAGTCGAAAACCTGACACCAATATCTGTTTTCTTCCCGATGGACTCGAACACTTTGGCTTTGGTGTATTGGGTGATGTCATGGGTGACTTCAAAGTATCCAAATGCTCCTGCAATAAGAAGACACAAAGTAGTGACATTGAGAAAACTTCTATTAAATTGTTGATTCTATTGGATATAAAGCATCCCCACACAGTTCTTCTCTCCTCTGCTCCTGTCAGTGTAGCCTCTTGGTTTTTGAACTTTACTCCTCTGACCTCTGTAACACTTCTGCTCCTGTCAGTGCTGCTGCACAGACCTTCATATACTGTTGAGCACTGAAGCTGAATTTTACCAGGTCAGGCTTAGGCGTCATTTACACGTACCCACTATTTTTTTTCTCTGTGATTCGTGGAAAATCATCCGTATTTGCATCCGTAATTCCATCCGTTTCTGTATCCGTTTCCGTAAAACGTGAATAGTACTTAGTTTTCATAGATTTGATCCGTGTTTTTTACGGACGTGACATCCGTGGCGTGCGTAAAAAATATACGGGTCCCATAGACTTCTGTTGGTAATCTGTACTGCAATCAAAATCCGCACTAAAGCATTTCCTTTTCATTTTACCAAACGGATTATGGATCAAAAGTAAAACAGACTGTGTGAATATCCCAATAGGAATCAATGTGATCTCATTGTGATTACAGATCCGCAATTACAAACAACTTTACGGGATGTGTGAATAAGGCCTTAAACAGTGAACCATAAAGGGGGTTAACATGGCCGCTATCTTCCAGGGACAGCACGACTCTTGTCTCCAGTTTGTATGGGGTTTTGCAACTCGGTTCCATTGAAGTGAATGGAGATTCATTGCAAACCACACCTGAACTGAAGACAAGAAAGTGGCCATGTTTTTCTAATGCTGGATAACCCCTTTAATATGTTGAGGGGGTAGCCTTGGGGCCCCCATGATTTAAGGGCCCAGTTGCAGCTGCGACAGCCACGAACCCTACTGTACATGCCTCCATGGATATACTGCTTACCTGCTCCTTTTGCATGTACTACTCTTTCAGGGATCCTTTCCCGGTCAAAATGGGCCATTTCATCGATAAAAACAGAGTCCTGGACCAGCAGGGGTCCCCGTTGTCCTGCAGTTAAGATATTCAGCTTGTCCCCTGTTGGATGGCCTGCCCCGGTGGTGAGGACAGAAGGCTCCTGGAGGAAAGTGGATGCAATATATCAGTCCTTTAATAGGGTAACTAACCTCTGCATATGGCAGCCATCTACTACTGGGTATGATATACAAGGATGTGCACAGTATAGATGACTATGGTCTTCTGAATAAAACAGGGCTTGGAGGGCTTGATGTGTATAGCATCCATATTACACATGAAAACTGGCGCTGATACACCATCACTTTGGCCCATGACAAACTCAGCTCCACTGCATCTATAATTCAGGACAGACCTGATAGTTGTTTTGTTTAAAGTATACTTTTATCTTCCAGCTTCTGCCATGTGCCTCCATAGATAAGTAAGCTATAGTGACTGTGCAGAAATGGGCTTAAAGGGGATGTATAGAATTAGAAACACTAGGGCTGTAGTTTGCATGTCCATGCCTTAAAGTGAACCTGAAAAAAATTTGCATGTCTTAGAAGACGAGCAGGGAGAGAAGTCTGTGGCTGAGCACTTCTCTCCCCAATCTGTGTGCTGCGTTTACACGGAACGATTATCATGCGAATTTGCACGATATCGATCGAATTCGAACGATAATCGCACGTGTAAACGCTTCAAACGACGAACGATAAATCGTTCATTTTGATCTTACAACATGTTCTAAAATCGTTGTTCGCAAAAAATTCGCAGATCGTTCCGTGTAAACAGTCGTTCGCCGATTTAACCAATGTGTCAGATAGGCTTAAGCCATCGCAAAACGAATTTCCGTACGCTATATCGTACCGTCTAAATGCTGACCGTTATGAAAAAAAAAACGTTACTCCGACATCGTTAATCGTACGATCGGGCCAATTATCGTTTTGTGTAAACGCAGCATAAGACAGTCCAATAAACTTACTTTGAGTCCATCTTGGCCAAGCGGCACAGAGATAAAAAGACTACATTTTCCTTGCACTTCTCCCAGCTCACTTTGGCAAAGAATCGGCGTTTGAGACCCTGATCAATCAAAACTTTAAAATATTTCTCAGATTTTTTTTTTAAAGTGACAGTGCCCATTTAATAGAGAAGTCTGGCGCTGTTCAGCTATGGTGAAACTCCTGGGGTTTCCTGATAATCTGCCACTGGCCTGACCTGCTTGCAGCTGGAGTTTCATCATAGTTGGAGGGCCGCACAGTACTGTATTAGGGGAGGCATTCATATGAAGGAGGAAGTCTCCACCAGGGGAGAAGTTGCCATTATCTGCAGTTGCTCCACACCAACCAATTGCACAAAAATGTATTGTCTTCCGGCTATAGCTCAACCCCATAAAACTAATATGTACTGACTGAGATTAATAAGAATAAGAATATAATGGCTGATACTAGCGCCCCATTCACCAATGAGCGGACGTGCCTTATGTAGCTACATACAGTAGGTAACACACCCAATGGACTGCTGTATTCCAGCCTGGGTTCACACACAGCAGATTCTGCTGCAGAGATTTATGTGATTGAAACTTGCAGCAAGTCAAGCACTTGCCTGTAGAACAGTCCCATGCTGAAAATGTGTTACCTTTAAATTAAAGGGGATTTCCAGGATAAAACTACCCAAAGTATAGGCTAGCAATAGACGATCGGTGAGGTGCTGACACCTTGTGCGTCAACTGTTCTGTGCCCAATGGAGAAAGAAGCAGCTGGCTCCATACTCTATATAGCTGCTTTGCCTCAGCTCCTATTCACTTCAATAGAAGCTGAGGCTAAAGTACCTTAGGGATGCAGCTACACAAACCGTTTCAGACTGGCCCACCAGTGGACTGGAGAATCCTCCGGCGGGCCCCTAGCTTTAGGGTCCTATTACACAGAGGGATTTTTAACGATAAACGACTAACGATAAAACAATCACAAACGAGATTGTTTATCCTTTACCTGAAATCGTTCACCATATTACACAGAACGATGGGCGTTATGCTGCGTTTACACGTAACGATTATTGGCCCGATCGTACGATTAGCGATGTCGGATTTACGATTTTTTTTTTTTAATAACGATAAGCGTTTAGATGGTACGATATATCGTACGAAAATTCGCACTGCGATCGTTTTGCGATCGTTTAAGCCTATCTCACACATTGGTTAAATCGCGAACGACTGTTCACACGGAACGATTTGCGAATTTTTTGCGTACGATGAACGACGATTTGATGACCTGATGAAAGATCAAAATGTACGATTTATGTACGATTATCGTGCGTCGTTCGATCGTTCGCTGCGTTTACACGTACGATTATCGTTCGAATTCGACCGTTATCGCGCAAATTCGCACGATAATCGTTACGTGTAAACGCAGCATTAGATACGATCGTTATTATGATCGTTATTGCGATCGTTACTATGATCGTTTATTCCTTCTGATCCCAGCAAAACCATAGATAATGTGCTATTACACTGAACGTTTAGTGAAAAAACGCGGAACTTAAGGGAACAAAGGTGGAATTATTATTATTTTTGCACGATAATCGTCCCGTGTAATAAGGCCCTTAGAAGTTACACTAACATTGATTGACAAGTAATTTCTCACTGGTTCTTCATTGGTTGCCCCCCAGGAACATTTCCTCTGGTGGGCCAAGATACCCCAATCCGACACTGTACACAAAGTAGGGAGCCAACTGTGTCTATAGAGTGCAGGCACCGAACAGCCGATCTTCAGGGTTGTTCTTTGGATAGGCTTTTCTTTGAAAACACTCTTTGAGCAAATTCCTATACCCCCAAAAATTCATGAACTAGACATCAGGTCAGGCCTTTTTTTTTTTTTTTTTTTGTAGTCGGGGGCTAGTGTTCATTATAGTTGTTCACACTGGCCATACCTGATTAGAGATGAGCGAATCTACTGATATTCCTTTTGGGACCTATTCGGCAAATCTGACTTGGATTTGTTTTAAAATCAGATGCCAGTATGGATTTGTAAGAACCTAATTGCCCTGCGATGATCTACACAAAGTATGTACTATAACAGGGTCACCTGTCGAAGACAGGAGTCCCTGCACAATACAGTGAGTAGTCGTATTTGCTGGGTTGGAGCAGGACATGTGTCCCAGTCAATGTACTGAGTGAAGGCGGAGAGGCACACTGCTCATATCTGGGCCGCTCAATGTATAGAAGTAATACTCCTGCCTCTGACAGAAATCCCTTCCGCACAAGCTAAGTAAATGACTCTATATTCTAATATATCAGAATTTTTTTTTAAATTTGGACCAATTAGACCTATTTGTACCAATCGATTTTCTCATCTCTATACATGATCAATGACACTGATGAGCAAACTATTGTTCTAGGAACATTCTGCGAGCTGGACATATCATCAACTTTAATATCATATGTACAGGCACCAAAGTGTTCCTCTCCGCCTCTCCGCCCGTGCCATAGACACCATTTTATGCACGGGCGGATTCCGCATTCCGCCGAAAGAATTGACACGTCAAATCTTTCAGTGGATAGCGGAATCGGACGGCCCATAGAATGGTGTCTATGGAGCCAGCGGAAAGGCGCACGGCCGTGAGCGTGTACAGGCAATGGAATCCGCGCAAATTCCATAGTATAAACCCCCCCTTATAATGGAACTCATCTCATGCAACTGGATGGAGATCATCGAGAGCTGAGGGGGAAGGGTTCAACACCCAGACCTCAACCCCTTTAAAACGTTGACAACTTTATCCATTGGCAGGGACACTTTAAATCCATTGTGATCCATTGTACTCTTTTCTCTTCTCTGTTATACGCTATGAATAGTTTTTTTTTTTACCTGTAAACAGTTACTTCTGTTACTTCTTTATATGTATCCCATTTCACTCTTTACCTTAGCTAACGTGAGGCTTGGCAGATAGCTACTATTCAGCACAATAAGGGAAGTGCAACAGTTTATAATACAGTCATTGCTTCAACGTGTCTGTATAACCATAGCTGCTCCACCAATCACCTGGCACCACATTCACACCCCTATACATAACCGCTTTAGGCCAGTAGTATGGATGTATATTATCATTAGACCCTCAGTATAAGGACACAAAAATGCTTTTGTCTGAAACCGTCCTTAAGGGTACAAACACACTGTATACGCAGCAGATCTGCAGCAGATTTGATGCTGTGTTTAGTTATTTGGATCTAATCTGCTGCATATCTGCTGCGTATACAGTGTGTGTGTTTGTACCCTAAGCCTAAAGGCCCTATTCCACGGAACGATTATCGTTCGTATTCGGACGATATCGGCCGCTACGGACGATAATCGTCCGGTGGAATAGAGTGCAACGATCAGCCGACATCGTTCATGTCGGCTGATCGTTGCAGTCGCTTGTTTTTCAACATGTTGAAAAACAAGCGACTGATATAGCAGCGATCTGCTGCCGTCGCTCCGTTGAATAGGAGCATCGGCAGCAGACGCTGCTATATCCTATGGGCTGCCCGGACGATCAGCGATCCCCCGGGCAGCCCCCCCGCAGCTCCCCGCTGCCCCCTCCTGCACTCACCCGCTCGCTGCCGCCGCTATTCAACGCGGCGGCAGCGAGCGGGGAACGAGGAGCAAACGAGCGCTGAGAGCGCTCGTTTGCTCCTCTAAATGACCTGTGGAATAGGGGCATAACCAGCCGCACCTTGCCCCTCACCCCACCACACTGCACATCCCTGCTACCTTTTACGGATTTACTTTCGTCGCAGATAACACACCCATTGTAATCCGTTAACTATTAACTCCCAGCATTTACTGACAGTCTGCAGCCTTCAGGATATGCTGGGAGTTGGGAGGGCTGATGGTTGTGACCCACAGACTTGAGCTACCAGGAGCCTCTACATAACCAGGTTTCTCTTAGAAACTACAACTCCCAGCATACACATTAGGAGAGTATAAGGCATTCTGGGAGTTGTAGGACACAGATACAGTCGAATCCAGGAGAGATTCAGGTCAAAAAATTGCTTCTCACTGGTACTTCAATTGTGGGCCCCAGGTACCCCAGTCCGACACTGCTTGTGCCCACTATACCACAGGTGTATGCTTGTGCCCACTATAACACAGGTGTATGCTTGTACTATAGTGAGCACCAACATACACCTGTACTATAGTGGGCACAAGCATACACCTGTACTATAGTGGGCACCAATATACACCTGTACTATAGTGGGTACCAACATACACCTGTACTATAGTGGGCACCAATATACTGTACAACTGTACTATAGTGGGCACCAATATACACCTGTACTATAGTGGGCATCAACATACACCTGTACTATGGTGGGCATCAACATACACCTGTACTATGGTGGGCACCAACTAATACCTGTACTATAGTGGGCACCAACATACACCTGTACTATAGTGGGTACCAACATACACCTGTACTATAGTGGGCACCAACATACACCTGTACTATAGTGGGCACCAATATACACCTGTACTATAGTGGGCATCAACATACACCTGTACTATGGTGGGCATCAACATACACCTGTACTATGGTGGGCACCAACTAATACTTGTACTATAGTGGGCACCAACATACACCTGTACTATAGTGGGTACCAACATACACCTGTACTATAGTGGGCAGCAACATACACCTGTACTATAGTGGGCACCAACATACACCTGTACTATAGTGGGCACCAATATACACCTGTACTATAGTGGGCATCAACATACACTGTGTACTATGGTGGGCATCAACAAACACCTGTACTATGGTGGGCACCAACTAATACTTGTACTATAGTGGGCACCAACATACACCTGTACTATAGTGGGTACCAACATACACCTGTACTATAGTGGGCACCAACATACACCTGTACTATAGTGGGCACAAGCATACACCTGTACTATAGTGGGTACCAACATACACCTGTACTATAGTGAGCACCAACATACACCTGTACTATAGTGGGTACCAACATACACCTGTACTATAGTGGGTACCAACATACACCTGTACTATAGTGGGCACCAATATACTGTACAACTGTACTATAGTGGGCACCAATATACACCTGTACTATAGTGGGCACCAATATACACCTGTACTATAGTGGGTACCAACATACACCTGTACTATAGTGAGCACCAACATACACCTGTACTATAGTGGGTACCAACATACACCTGTACTATAGTGGGCACCAATATACTGTACAACTGTACTATAGTGGGCACCAATATACACCTGTACTATAGTGGGCACCAATATACACCTGTACTATAGTGGGTACCAACATACACCTGTACTATAGTGAGCACCAACATACACCTGTACTATAGTGGGTACCAACATACACCTGTACTATAGTGGGTACCAACATACACCTGTGTTATAGTGGGCACCAATATACACCTGTACTATAGTGGGTACCAACATACACCTGTACTATAGTGAGCACCAACATACACCTGTACTATAGTGGGTACCAACATACACCTGTACTATAGTGGGCACCAATATACACCTGTACTATAGTGGGCATCAACATACACCTGTACTATGGTGGGCATCAACATACAACTGTACTATGGTGGGCACCAACTAATACTTGTACTATAGTGGGCACCAACATACACCTGTACTATAGTGGGCACCAACATACACCTGTACTATAGTGGGTACCAACATACACCTGTACTATAGTGGGCACCAACATACACCTGTACTATAGTGAGCACCAACATACACCTGTACTATAGTGGGTACCAACATACACCTGTACTATAGTGGGCACCAATATACACCTGTACTATAGTGGGCATCAACATACACCTGTACTATGGTGGGCATCAACATACACCTGTACTATGGTGGGCACCAACTAATACTTGTACTATAGTGGGCACCAACATACACCTGTACTATAGTGGGTACCAACATACACCTGTACTATAGTGGGCACCAACATACACCTGTACTATAGTGGGCACCAACATACACCTGTACTATAGTGGGCACCAATATACACCTGTACTATAGTGGGCATCAACATACACCTGTACTATAGTGGGCACCAATATACACCTGTACTATAGTGGGCATCAACATACACCTGTACTATGGTGGGCATCAACTAATACTTGTACTATAGTGGGCACCAACATACACCTGTACTATAGTGGGTACCAACATACACCTGTACTATAGTGGGCACCAACATACACCTGTACTATAGTGGGTACCAACATACACCTGTACTATAGTGAGCACCAACATACACCTGTACTATAGTGGGTACCAACATACACCTGTACTATAGTGGGTACCAACATACACCTGTACTATAGTGGGCACCAATATACTGTACAACTGTACTATAGTGGGCACCAATATACACCTGTACTATAGTGGGTACCAACATACACCTGTACTATAGTGGGCACCAATATACACCTGTACTATAGTGGGTACCAACATACACCTGTACTATAGTGAGCACCAACATACACCTGTACTATAGTGGGTACCAACATACACCTGTACTATAGTGGGTACCAACATACACCTGTGTTATAGTGGGCACCAATATACACCTGTACTATAGTGGGTACCAATATACACCTGTACTATAGTGGGCACCAATATACACCTGTACTATAGTGGGTACCAACATACACCTGTACTATAGTGAGCACCAACATACACCTGTACTATAGTGGGTACCAACATACACCTGTACTATAGTGGGCACCAATATACACCTGTACTATAGTGGGTACCAACATACACCTGTACTATAGTGAGCACCAACATACACCTGTACTATAGTGGGTACCAACATACACCTGTACTATAGTGGGTACCAACATACACCTGTGTTAAAGTGGGCACCAATATACACCTGTACTATAGTGGGTACCAATATACACCTGTACTATAGTGGGCACCAATATACACCTGTACTATAGTGGGTACCAACATACACCTGTACTATAGTGAGCACCAACATACACCTGTACTATAGTGGGTACCAACATACACCTGTACTATAGTGGGCACCAATATACACCTGTACTATAGTGGGTACCAACATACACCTGTACTATAGTGAGCACCAACATACACCTGTACTATAGTGGGTACCAACATACACCTGTACTATAGTGGGTACCAACATACACCTGTACTATAGTGAGCACCAACATACACCTGTACTATAGTGGGCACAAGCATACACCTGTACTATAGTGGGCACCAATATACACCTGTACTATAGTGGGCACCAATATACACCTGTACTATAGTGGGTACCAACATACACCTGTACTATAGTGGGCACCAATATACTATACACAGTACAGTTGTACATTATATTGGTGCCCACTATAGTACAGGTGTATGTTGGTACCCACTATAGTACAGGTGTATATTGGTGCCCACTATAGTACAGGTGTATATTGGTGCCCACTATAGTACAGGTGTATGCTTGTGCCCACTATAGTACAGGTGTATGTTGGTGCTCACTATAGTACAGGTGTATGTTGGTACCCACTATAGTACAGGTGTATATTGGTGCCCACTATAGTACAGGTGTATGTTGGTACCCACTATAGTACAGGTGTATGTTGGTACCCACTATAGTACAGGTGTATGTTGGTGCTCACTATAGTACAGGTGTATGTTGGTACCCACTATAGTACAGGTGTATATTGGTGCCCACTATAGTACAGGTGTATATTGGTGCCCACTATAGTACAGGTGTATGTTGGTACCCACTATAGTACAGGTGTATGTTGATGCCCACTATAGTACAGGTGTATGTTGATGCCCACCATAGTACAGGTGTATGTTGATGCCCACCATAGTACAGGTGTATGTTGATGCCCTCTATAGTACAGGTGTATGTTGGTGCCCACTATAGTACAGGTGTATATTGGTGCCCACTATAGTACAGGTGTATGTTGGTGCCCACTATAGTACAGGTGTATGTTGATGCCCACCATAGTACAGGTGTATGTTGATGCCCACCATAGTACAGGTGTATGTTGATGCCCTCTATAGTACAGGTGTATGTTGGTGCCCACTACTGTACAGTTGTATGTTTGTCTATTACAAAACTACAACTCCCAGCATACACTCCTGTGCTGAAAGCTGTGTATCTGCAAAGGTTGGGGACCACTGATCTTACGATGATTTTAGGTCTGGCCCTAAATGAACGATCAGCCGATGACACGATCATCGGCTGATCGTTCTCTCTATTTCACCGAACGATAATCGGCCGAATCGGGCCAAATGGGGCCGATCCGGCCGATTATTGTTACTGTGGAATAGGGCCCTTACTCATACTCCCCCTTTCCCCCCGCCCTTTGGCATGCTTCTTTCTGTTACTCTTGGCACAAGCATCTTCAGGTGGCCTTAGCATTCCAAGGTCTCGGGTTTCTGCAGGCATTCCTACAGAGCTGTGCCACTTATGTAACTACCACCCATGCCCTACAGATACCCTCCTAGATTCTGGAGTCTTACTGGTACCTTGCTGTGCTGCTTGGATGGCTCCATGTTGAGTGTTGTTGGTCCGCTGTCCTATTCTCAGTGTGGTGCTATGTCCTTGAGTGTTACCGTCCCTTTATGTGACTCTCTGCCCCCGCCCTCCCTGTTATTAACACTCCCCCCCCCCCCCCTCCATATCATAGCGAAGATCTGTCGCAACCTTCCTGCTATTTGCAGACGCATCCTTACACAAGCACAAATTTTATAAGAATGGATTTAAGATGTAAGAAACCCCATAAAATGATGCCGGAGAGTTTAGTGTACCCACATATTATAAGTGCCACGTATGCCGGGTCCCTGGATGTATCTACCTGGTTGTATATACACTACAGCAAGGCAACTTACTGCATGTTAGTAAAGAGGCAGACTCACTAACATGGTGAACTTTGCTCTGCTACATGTGGAGCTATTACACTGGCAAATCCATGACTAGTGGCTGTTGCTGGCTCAGTGGTTAGCATTGCAGGTGTCTCAGTGTTTTGCACTTTTTCTAGCATAGTAGTGAGCACTATTGGTGCCTCAGTGTTTAATATCATTGCTTGGTGCAACTGGCTCAGGGGTTAGCACCATTGTTGGCTCAGTGATTAGCACTGTCGCTGGCTCAGGGGTTAGCAGCATAGGTGGCTCAGTGATTAGCACTGTCTCTGGCTCAGGGGTTAGCAGCATAGGTGGCTCAGTGATTAGCACTGTCTCTGGCTCAGGGGTTAGCACCATAGGTGGCTCAGTGATTAGCACTGTTGGTGGCTCAGGGGTTAGCACCATAGGTGGCTCAGTGATTAGCACTGTTGGTGGCTCAGGGGCTAGCACCATAGGTGGCTCAGTGATTAGCACTGTTGGTGGCTCAGGGGCTAGCACCATAGGTCGCTCAGTGATTAGCACTGTCGCTGACTCAGGGGTTAGCACCATAGGTGGCTCAGTGATTAGCACTGTCTCTGGCTCAGGGGTTAGCACCATAGGTGGCTCAGTGATTAGCACTGTCGCTGGCTCAGGGTTTAGCACCATAGGTGGCTCAGTGATTAGCACTGTCTCTGGCTCAGGGGTTAGCACCATAGGTGGCTCAGTGATTAGCACTGTTGGTGGCTCAGGGGTTAGCACCATAGGTGGCTCAGTGATTAGCACTGTTGGTGGCTCAGGGGCTAGCACCATAGGTGGCTCAGTGATTAGCACTGTTGGTGGCTCAGGGGCTAGCTAGCACCATAGGTGGCTCAGTGATTAGCACTGTTGGTGGCTCAGGGGCTAGCACCATAGGTGGCTCAGTGATTAGCACTGTCACTGACTCAGGGGTTAGCACCATAGGTGGCTCAGTGATTAGCACTGTCTCTGGCTCAGGGGTTAGCACCATAGGTGGCTCAGTGATTAGCACTGTCTCTGGCTCAGGGGTTAGCACCATAGGTGGCTCAGTGATTAGCACTGTTGTGGCTCAGTGGTCAGCACTGTGGCCATCTTAGTGTTTAGCATAGATGTGCGCATAGTGTTGAGCATTGTTGGAGGCCCAATAGAAAGCACTGTCTTAAGCTCACTGGTTAGCACTGTCGATGCCATTGGTGGCTCAGTGATTAGCATTGTTGGTGATTTGCACAATTGGTGGCTCAGTTATTAGCCCTTTTGCTGACTTATGGCTCAGTGATTAGCACTGTTGGTAGCTCTCTGTTTAGCACCATTGGTGGCTCAGTGATTAGATCTGATGGTGACTTAGTGATTACCACTATTGGTCGCTCAATTATCAGCACTGCTGGTGGCTCAGTGATTAGCACTGTTAATGGCTCTGATTAGCGCTGTTGGTGGCTCAGTGATTAGCACTGTTGGTGGCTTAGTGATTAAAACTATTGCTGGCTTAGTGATTAGCATTGTTGGTGGCTCAGTGATTACCACTGTTTGTGGCTCAGTGATTAGCACTGTTTATAGCTCTGTAATTAGCGCTGTTAATAGCTCTGTGATTAGCGCTGTTGGTGGCTCAGTGATTAGCACTGTTGGTGGCTTAGTGATTAGCACTGTTGATGGCTCAGTGATTAGCACTGTTGATGGCTTAGTGATTAGCACTGTTGATGGCTCAGTGATTAGCACTGTTGACGGCTCAGTGATTAGCACTGTTGGTGGCTCTGTGATTAGCACTGTTGACGGCTCAGTGATTAGCACTGTTGGTGGCTCTGTGATTAGCACTGTTGATGGCTCAGTGATTAGCACTGTTGATGGCTCAGTGATTAGCATTGTTGGTGGCTCAGTGATTAGCACTGTTGGTGGATCAGTGATTAGCACTGTTGGTGGCTCAGTGATTAGCACTGTTGGTGGATCAGTGATTTGCATTGTTGGTGGATCAGTGATTAGCACTGTTGGTGGATCAGTGATTAGCACTGCTGATGTTGTTGTTTTTTAACATTTCTTCAATATTTACCAGAATACCCCTTTAAGAAATGCACAATTTTGTATTTAGCAGTTTGCATTTGGAAAATGTCCCTTTAGGTCTATGGAGAGTGGATACAATGCAGAATACGCATCCATAAGTGATCCTTATTGTATCAGTATTTGATCTTTTTTGCATCTTTTGTTCTATTTTCCTGCTGAGGTGACAGCGCATACATGTTTATTGTACAGAAATACGGATATAATACTGATAATCAACAGTCGGCGTATTGGTGTTATTTCCCGCACAGTATATCTGAATTTTGGATGTACATTGCAGATGCCAATGGTGCCTCCGCCACCTGGCACATGGGGTACAACTCCATCAGCAACAAAAAAAACAATCTCTAGGTTGATGGGTACCCTTCACATAGTGTGGATATAGATGGATATAATGTGTGGATACAGTATAATATATATATATATATATATATATATATATATATATATATATATATATATATATAATGTATACTATAGCTATATGTACACCAGCACAGGATAGGGGATAAGAGCTGATAAGGGTGGGATCCCTACTGATCCTGCAGACAGAGAAAAGTTATCATAGTGATCATAGAATGGAGTCTATGGGACGGGCGGAGGGGCAAGCGGCAGAATCCGCAAGAAATTCTTCGCACAGATTCCGCACCCCTAGGGAACAATATTTGAAGTTGGGAATGCCCCTTTAAGCCTCCCCCTGAGACCATCCCGAAAACATACAGAAATGCACCTAAAATGAAAACTTTTGAAAGGAGTTTGAGTAAACATTGCCCCTTTTCATTTAGCAAAAATTGGCACTGTTGGCATTCCATTCAGGTACTACACTATAGATACTCATCTGAGTTTCCGCCATGTTATACTATGTTTCCCCCTTTATTGGACGTACGTTATTCGTCGCTCTGAAGGCTTGGGTGGATAAAGCATGTCACATTTCAAGTTTCCCTATGGGTCAGTTCACACTTTATATGGGACCTTTATATGGCGGTGCTATAATCAGGCTTTTTTGTATGTATATTTTATTAGTAGCAGGATCAGCTAATTTTATTTGTATGTTAGTCATACTCGCTTAGTTTGAGGGTATAAACCCACACACCGTATATGCAGCGTTTTTACTGCTGCGATACGCAGCAAACTCGCAGCAAACTTGCAGCAGATTAGATCTAAATAACTGAACACAGCATCAAATCTGTACCAACAAATCTGCAGCGTATTTGTTGCGTATCTGCTGCGTATACGGTGTGTGGGTTTATGCCCTTAGGGTCAGTTCATACTGAGGAGTCGGCGCCGAAATTCAGAGCAGAATCCTTGTTGCAGACTCCGCTTGGAATTCCACCTGCCTCAGCGCCTCAATGTAAGGTATGTCATGTCTCTTTGAGCGGAGAGGTGCCCTATATCTTACATTGCTGGGTGCTGAGGCAGGCGGAATTCCGAGCAGAGTCTTTGACAGGGATTCTGCTCTGAATTTTGGCGTATGAACTGACCCTAACACTAAGCGAGTATGACTGACATACAAATGAAGCTTTCTGATCCTGTTACCAATAAAATATACTAAAAAAAACCTGATTATAGCACCGCCATATAAAGGTCCCTGCATGTAACCACGGCAACCATTGTTTACTCTGCCTGCTTTTTTTTTCTCTATTAATTTCAACAACTTTATTTATAATACTATTTGGCAGCCCTTTCAACATACAATTAAATCAGAGTCTCCTTCATGTTAACAAATCCGCCATATATAACCGTATACCAGTGAATTCTAAACAGTAATAGGGAATGCTGGGAATTGTAGTGTATAAAAATGTCTGTGAAATAGAGTGAACCACAAGTGTCGTCCAAAAAGTTCGGAGATATGGTGCTCTGAGCTGCCTGATATCAGGAACACTGAAAATCTGCTGCGTCATGGTGTAAACGCAGAAACTTCACCTCTTCCCCTTCTGCTGCGGTTTCATCCATCAAACAGGAAGCCCATCTTGTCACACCGAGGAGGTCTGCTTACACAACATCCACTTCTCTCCATTTACCAGGAAATAAACACCTACATTACTGCCCAGTCACAGTCACCCTATAAAACCAGTTTGAAACCATCTGAAGCCATCTATACTGGTTACTATCTTATACAATGGGCCTCATAAATTAGAAAAAATATAGTTGCCCATAACATCCAATCACAGAGCTACTTTCATTTTGCTCTTGCAGTGTTATCGTTTGGCTTGTCTTATCGAGATCGGCGATTCGTTTCTCTTATGGCATTACTAGGCATTGCTCCCACCTAGCCAGAATCCACACTGATGAGGGACAACACCCCGAAACAGCTGTCTGTGGATGGATACCTAGCCTTGGTTTTTCCCTTGTCATTACATTGACTTATAGGGCCACTTAATATGGTGGTTTTCCTACAGGAGCCACCCCATGGCCGGGTCCTTCCCAGAGGGATATCTGGCTAGTCCTGTGTTTCGAGACTCTTTAATGAGGCTCCACGGGTTCTTCTTTTGCATATTCATGTTTCCCAGGGAGCAATGCACGTGGGATTTCACTGCACTGAGCACTTTAACCAGCAGCCGGCAGGGTTATCGTTTGGCTGGTCTCCCTGAGATCAGCGATCAGTTTCTCTTATGGCTTTACTAGGCATTGCTCCCACCTTGCCAGAATCCTGCTCCACACTGATGAGGGGCAACACCCGAAACAGCTGTATGTGGATGGTTACCTAGCCTTGGGTTTTCTCTTGTCATTACATTGACTTATAGGGCCACTTAATATTGTGGTTTTGGTGGTTTCCTTACAGGAGCTGCCCCCTGGCTGGGTCCTTCCCGGAGGGATATCTGTCTAGTCCTGCGTTTTGAGACTCTTCAATGAAGCTCCACTGGCTCTTCTTTTGCATATTAATGTTTTCCAGGGAGCAATGCACCTAGGACTTCACTGCATTGAGCGCTTTAACCGGCAGTGTTATCGTTTGGCTGGTCTCCTTGAGATCAGTGATCTGTTTCTTTCATTTTGCTCTTAGCAGATTGGTTGCTATGGGCAACGAGGCCTGTAAGTACACACTTTGTAGATGACACCCACTGTATACAGATGTTCACTAAATGGAAAAAAAAAAGAGAACCCCCCCCCCCCCCCATTTTACATCATGACATCAGTCTACTCCATGTATGACAGATTCTGGTTGTGAATTACAGCTTTCAGAGCGTGGTATCAGAGATAACTCCAATCTCAGCAATTTAACCCCCTAGATGCCTCATCAGTAGCAACACAACATCTAGATCATGGTTTCTCAACTCCAGTCCTCACAATGCACCAACAGATGTTTGAAGGATATCCCATGCAAAGAACACCAGATGCACTAGAGTAATAGAGTAATAAATACTAAGAAATTACTCAAAACATGACCTATTGGTGGGCCTTGAGGACTGAAGTGGAGAAAAACTGATCTAGATGGTTATGGAGGATGGAAGCCCCCTCTTTTTCCTTTCCATAGGGAACAAATAGTGTCAGCTCACATGCATAACTCACTGCTCTATTATTAAAGACTCAGGGCTCTATTAGACGGAGCGATAATCGGCCTGATTCAGCAGATTATCACGCCGTGTAATGGTGCGTTTACACAGAGAGATTTATCTGACAGATTTTTGGAGACAAAGCCAGGAACAGACAGAGAACAGGTCATAAAGGAAAGACTGAGATTTCTCCTCTTCCTAAATCCATTCCTGGCTTTGGCTTCAAAAATCTGTCCGATAAATCTCTCTGTGTAAACGCACCATTAGACAACAATTAGCCCATGAAACGATCATCAGCTGTTCGTTTCTTTAGGCCCAGACCTGAAAACATTGGCTGCCGACCGCGCTTCGCTACGTGTAATAGTTAATACTTTACCTGTTCACCCTCCAGTTCTCCGCTTCCTCCCCGACACTGCGGCTGTAGCTTAAGAACGGCCTGTCTGAGCCAACAGGCCACTAAGCTAATCACTGTCTGGGAGCGCTGCGGGAAGTGATGGGTGCCGGGACGCATACAGAGCACAGAAGACCGGAAACACGGACAGGTAAAGTATTAACTGTTTGGGCAAGGACTGCATGAATAACGATGTCCGTGAAGTCCTTGAGGAACAATTATCAGCCCATATAATAGGCTCAGTAAAGGAGCACCGATCTAGCAGATCAGAGCTCGTTTACAATATTGATCGGCCTCTGTGGACCCCATTATGGGGGTATATGACACAGAGGGGACTCAGCAGTTAGAAGCCACCCCCAACTCCTCCCTCAACCAGAATAAATCCCTGGATTAGTGACCCTTGGGATAGAGTTTTTATGTTTTTTGGTATTTTTTCCCAATAAAGCAGAAAGTAGTTTGTGTCCCCACACTCATGACATTTTTTGCTTAAAGCACCATCCTAGCCGTAAGATGAGCTGTGGGTCACCTTTTTTTGGCTATATAGATTTTTATTTTTTTTTTCCTTTTTTGGGTGGAGGAAAGAAACACTGCCGATACTCAGAGTATGGTGTATGTAACGGCCACTCCTCCGCCACATAAGGAAATATTAGCATTTATACCCTGTATTATACCAACACTGGAGGAATTTACTATTGTTTGCTGATTGTCCGATATACCGTCTGTATTGTGCAATGTGTATTTGTGTGCACGTTGGTCACTAATTCTCTGTCCAAATGAAAAGTCTCTTCTTTGCTTAGCTTGCTTTGTCATTATTAAATTAATCCGGGGTGGGGGCAATCATATTATGCATCATACGTGTATAAATATATATATATATATATATATATATTCCTTCAGCTGTACTATCAGTGTATTGTGATATCGCTAGGTTGATTATTTTTTGTAATATCATTTATTTTCCTATGACATTATTGCGCTTATTATCCCCGCAGTGATATTATTGTGCTTGTTACTGTATTCATGTTTGCATTTGAGTACAATGGAGCAGAGGATAAGAATTAAAGAACGGGCGCTGTACTCTGCACGTACAGCACTTGTTCTTCAACCCCAATATATAATGGTGTGTATTAGAACCAAAAGCGCGGTTCAAGTTCGGAACACTTTCATTTTTAGATAAGTGCTCCCTGAAGAAGAGAGGATTCCGATCTAAAATGGTCTCAACTACAGCGCCTGTTCTTCAATCCTAATCTTCTGCTCTATTGTACTTATTCATACCGGTATTACCCATAACCAGTGAGAATAAACAGGCAGCAGTAATGGGCTTCCCTAACCAGCAGCCACAGACCTGTGAATATATGTCTCCATAGGTGTTGTGCATCAGGTGAGCAGGGGTCCCATACTCTCTTACCTCTCATGTGCACATAAGCGCTTTCTCTTCTGTATTCTAGGTTTCCATTCGGACATCACTGTGTGCATTACCCCTGTACTGTGACATCACTTTCTACAATCTCTTCTGTTGTGACACTACTGTGTAGATTATCCCTGCAACAAGATTTTCCTGAGCTTACTATCCAATGTCTGGGACATAAGAAGTAGAGATGAGCGAATTTACAGTACAAAAGGAAATGGCTTCATTAGCTCGGTAATCTGCTTCTCAGCCAGCTGCTTACGAAGTCCATGCCGCTCCGCCACCGGGTGCCTGGAAAAACTGGATCCAGTCCTGGGAAACTTCTCCCGAGATTGGATCCAGTTTTTTCCAGGCTCCTGAGGCAAAGCAGCAAGGACTTCAAAGGGCAGCAGGTTGATAAGTAGATTGCCGAGCTAACGAAGAGATCCACTTCTTTTGCACTGTAAATTCGCTCATCTCTACCAAGAATTATTCGAGGTTCAGAAGGAAGGAACACCCCTAAAACACAAACATACAGGGCACTTTTTCATATTTGCATAAATTCTATTGCATGGAATAGTTCCCAGGACATTTTGCAAGTACAGTGGTACCTTGGTTTAGGAGCTCACAGTTTTTCAAAATTGTGACTTGGTTTAAGATCATTGCTTTGGTTTAAAGAGCTCCCTGTGCTGGGTGGGAGGGGGAGTGAGGAAGGGGCATGGTCTGTATAGCGGGGTCTACAGCTCTGTACTCTGACCCAGGAAGTCTTCCTCACCTTTCAAATCATAGCAGATCTACTTCAGGCTGGGGCTTCCATCAGGGGACAGGACTGAGGAGGTAATCTCTCCATAGCTGTAACCCCTCTCTCCCCGGACAGAGAGTGCTGCATGTATGTGCGCACATCTGCCCTGCTCATTCCTTCCTGCTCCCTGCAGTCTCTGTCCGCCCTTGTGTTTCCCATCCTCTCCATTACTGTACAGTAACTTATAATATCACATATTCTGCTGTTTCTGAATGTTTGTTTAATTTGTTTTACATGTTATTCAGAATAATAAATCATTTTTTGGGGTGTGGAAGCAATTGTCGGCATTTCTATAATTTCTTACGGGAAAATTTGCTTTGGTATAAGAGTGGATTTGGATTACAAGCGCAGTCCCGGAACGAATTATGCTCCTAATCCAAGGCACCACTGTATAAGTTACTTAGAAACAGACACCATAAATAAAAGAGGACATCATAAAACAGCCAAATTCTCTACTGGTCAGTATGGTCTTACCCATACCCATTACAATTTATAGGGTAAGGTAGCCAACTTTGCCAAGTGTACGATTGTGGGTAATGACAGAACAGTTCCCCACCCATAACTACTGTAACCAATCACAGCTCAGCCCAGTGGTCACCGAGCCCCTTTGGATCTCCCGTTCTGTGTACACAGGCCTCCTGCAGTACCGGAAATAACCAACACATTAACTGCATATGGGTTTATTGTAAAAACACAATTGTATAATTAACAGATGACATTGCCTTCCCAGTTACAGATAACCCCACAAACAGAACAGATGGACGACCACCACCGTGTATTGCAGCCCTGATGAACCACATACCCGTCGAGACTTGTAAACTGGGGGTCAATGACTGCAATGCTACATTCTAGTGCAATCACCGCCGCCATATTAAACTGCAATCATCGAGACCTGTTATATGAAGGCACGCAGCGTAGACGGTTACAAGTGCTTAGTAATAAAGTTATTGAAACGTTAGTTGTATAAAACTACAAATTGTGCCGACTGCTGAATCCATAACAAGGACCCTTCCCCATCGGTTTCCAACTAAACTGAATCAAGACTATACTAATCGATGACTGCACGGACATTTATTAGCTTCTCATTGTCTGATCATCGGCTTAAGTGCACATTCGTTTTTGTTTCCGTATAAATTGGCCTGTAAAAGAATTAGTCAGGAAGAGCCCGAGGATTGCAGGACATTCGATATGGTCTTAATTAAAGCAATATGCTACAATTAAAGGGAGGTAAGAGCTTGTGGACGGAGCATCCTTAGAAAGACGGAATCTACAAGTTGGACTTGTCCTTTGAAGTCAGGTAGGAGGAATGTTGGGTGTAGGTCTTCACGGTTCTCTGCATTAAAAAAAAAATAAAAAAATTATAATATCAACTCATATCTCCTGCCTAACAGAATGTTACTGCCTGCCATATAACAAAGACTGTGGAGCTGCTACCAAGCCCTGGTCACTAATGCAAGCCTGCTAGCCAACATTGCACTTGCTACTCCTCTGCAGTGCCAGGAGAGGGGAGCGTTCAGGGCACAGATGATGCTGCTGTAACTTAAAGGGGTAGTTCACAAAAAAAAAAAAATTATTTTGAATCAACGAGTATCAGAGATTTGTAATTTACTTCTATAAAAAAAAAAATCTCAAGTCTCTTCCAGTACTTATCAGCTGCTGTATGTCCTGCAGGAAGTGGTGTATTCTCTCCAGTCTGACACAGTGCTCTCTGCTGCCACCTCTGTCCATGTCAGGAACTGTCCAGAGCTCTCCAGACTGGAAAGAATACACCACTTCCTGCAGTCCATTACAGTGACTAGCTCAGGAACGCCTGAAAATTAGAGATAACTGAGGGAAAACTGGTGAAAATACTATATACAAGTTGTTTAATGCTCAGACATTGTGAACTCATGTCCACACAATTGCTTATCCTGAAAAGTTACCTGAAACAGGTACACTTACTGACTAGCAAACCCCGGCGACAGTCACATTTAGAACTCTATCAGCCAGGTGGAAATAAATTTGGGTATCCTCCTACTCTGCCACATATTAAAATACAAGGAGTACAAGGACTCCTTTTCCAACACATGCCATGTAAAAGTCCCCCCCCTGCATCTATGAGAGAAAACAGTGCTCTATGGGCCTATGCACAGGCTTGTCGTGTACATGAAGTGTTATGGTATACACTGCAGGCACTGAGCGTTCAGATCCAAATGTAACATGTTATAGTGTTATATCTGAGAGGATTCTGACATTTATTACTGCAGGTTCATTCCCTCTTTCAGATACTGAACTGAGGTTCAGGGGGGCAACAGCAGCAAGACAACCCCCCCCCCTTCTCCCCTCCACCATCAGCACATCAGAGCTATTATACCATTACTTCTAAAGGGGTTATTACCTTACTGCGGCCTTCAGCGTTGTACTTGTCCAGCAGAGCCTGAATACGAGAGCCATAATCGGGGTGGACGTCAGAGAAATTCTTCACCTGGTAGAAGAGAAATGCAGATTATGTTCCGTCCATTGTAGCACAATAGATTTCATATGCACTAATATTAAATGATTGCCATTCAGTTTCTGGCTTTGGCTTCAATAAACTGTCAGATAATCTGTTGGTGTAATAAGACCCTTAGAGGTAGAGGCTTAGGGCCCTATTCCACCGGACGATTATCGTTCGCATAATCATTAACGATCTCAAACGACCGCTATTGAGAAAGACCTAAAAACGTTCACTCATTTCCATGGAACGATAATCGTTACTTATGATCGTATTTGCGATCGTTTTTTCTTCGCTATTGCGTTCGTATCTACTGCGAACGACCTCTTATTCAATGCGAACGATTTGCGAACGAGCAACAATAAAAATAGGTCCAGGTCTTATAAAGCGATCAACGATTTCTCGTTCGGTCATTAATCGTTAACTGCATTTCAACCGAACGATTTAACGATCATCGTCCGGTGGAATAAGGCCCTTAGTCCTGCAAACCTCTCAATCTGGCATCCCTCCTGGCATAGCTGGCAGACCAAGGCCTCGGTTTACACAGTGCTAAAAAAAATTGCACTGTGTAAACAAGACCTAAGGTCATGCTGATAAGTTTGGGATACCATCAGAATGGAGATACCGCTGACATTCCACAGTTAAAGGGCCACGGTCACAAAAAAAAATGGTTGATACGAAAATCTTTTAAATCACTCATGATCTGAGTGGGAGAAGTCTAGACGCCTGTACTCTCCCAGCTCTGTGCCATAAGACCAAGGAGGCCTTATAATGTAAGTCTATGGGGCAGTCTCGCTGAGACACAGGGAAAGTATGTCTTCCACTCACTCTCCTGATAATTTGTGGTCTGGACATGCACATCACAACTTTTCAAACAGCAAAAGTTTTTTTGGTGACAGGTAACCTTTAATGCAGAATAAAGGGATACTATATGCCCTATTCATATACAGGAAAAGAAAAAAAAAAAATGCACAGTTTACTTTTGCAGCAGATTCTCCATAAGGAATAAGCCCTAAGTAAACATGACAAGGCTGATTCATGTGCAGACCTGCAGGGGAATCCCTTTAAGAATTCAGTATCAGAAACCAGACACCTGTGAATAGGCGTAGTACAGACAGCCCAGTGGATCCAATGATGTCTATATGACAATTATTTTCACAATATTGCTTACAGTATGGATTATAGGAGCCGCTATTGAAACTTGTATTATGCTCGCCTGGAGTTATCCTATGTTGAAATACCATAGAAGTTAACAGGGAAATAGGAGAAATCCAACCTCTGCTAATCGACCTCTTAGGGGTCTAAATTATAGTTTTTATAGTATTTATAGAAGTGAGAATGGACTTCAATTATTTCAGCCTGACTATTTATACTGAATGGTTACAACAGATATAGAGCATGTTATCATGACATTAGTATACTCACGGCTCTAGTCTGGATGAACAGCTGGGCGTCCTTCAAGTGTCCAGCGATGTTCTGGCACAGCCTCTGGCGCTCTTCTTCGCTCAGCACTTTGGTATAAAAGTCACGAACCTGCAAAAAAGATCATCAAGCGGCAAGTCAGAGACTGCTATTACATCTTAATGTCATTAGGGGGCAGTACAGTAGTTTAATGGTATAAACAGAGCCAAAAAGTCTCAGGAAGTGAGGATTTTCATTGCAACATCAAAATGTTAGCATTGAAAAAAAATAAAAAACCAAGGAGTAAAACAATGTCTATTTGTGGCCCCTGTCTGTTCTGGGAATTCTACGTTGGAGGGTCAATCTCTATTACATCCAAATGACCCAAGTGGGAGAGTTATGAAAACTGGTGTACAGGTACACCAGTCATAAAATGAGGCCACCAAGTGTTCAAAGACATTATCTACAACAGTTTGAAGCTCTCCCCCCAGTCTTCATTGTTCTCTGGAGAGGGGAGGGGTGGAGGGAGATGAGGCACCAAAACAGGACAACAGAGTTCATTTACAGCTACATCACCGGCTATCTCCTCTGAAGTCTGCACTGACCTCTGCATACCGGCTTTCACAGAGCTCCCAATGTGTAATCCTTTGTTCTCTGCTGGCGACTAATCTACCTCCTCCCCCCTCCCCTCTTCATAGAACAGACAGGGTATGACTGATGCAACAAGACACAATTTCCTGATAATGAGCAGTGAATAAGAGAGAGAAGAGAGGGGGGGGGGGGACCTGGGGAAAGTCTTTTTTATATACAGATAATCGCATATTTGCCTAATAAACCCAATTACAAAGTTTCTTAAAATCGCCTGGACTATTGGAGTTCTAAAAAAAAAAAAAAAAACACACACACATACACACACGACAGACAAGGGTAAATGCACACCAGTCAGATTTGCAGAATTGCTCTTGGAAAATCCACAATGGATTACAATACCGGCAAAGTAGATGTGATGTGTTGAACTCTCAACTACATATAGTGGCAATTTTTCTGCACAGAAACTTATGTGCGGAGCGCATTTTTTCAATCTACAGCGTGATTCCGAATTTTTCCCACTGGCTTCAATGGAGAAGTGAAAATCCTCAAACTGACCATCTTAGGCCCTATTCATATATCCGTAATCCTGCCCGTGATTGCATATCTGACTTATGTGCATTAACCTTAACAGTACAGTAAGCAGCCAAGGAGCTTGTATCCACTGCTACCTGTATCCGCAATCCTCACCTGTGTGACGTTGTCCTCATCAGAGCTGTTATAGCGCGCCACATCTGCAGACACACGGAACTTGCTTTCTCGGGCACAAGCTTGAACTTCAGGAGCAGAGAAGCTGTTGGGGTAATAATTTGGAGCACCACCTAAATAAAAACGGATAATGGGACATCAATATAAGTGTCATGTGACCTATACCTGTGCTTCTACATGAGTTAGGTCAGTCAGGTTACAATAGTCTCTGTATGGGAATGGGTAGACACGTCTTCACACGTACCCTGGTTGTCATTGAAGCACATAGGCCCATCCCGTTGGTAGTTGGCCACACGAGCCCTGTATGGGCAGTTCACAGGGAGCTGCAGATAGTTGGCGCCCAGGCGGTGCCTGTGCGTATCGGGGTATGAGAAGAGACGCCCCTGCAACACATCATAATCAAGGTTAAAATTAAGTCCCTTACATGGGACTGGTTATAGTTAGAGAAAGATCTTATAAAGTTGCTTAGCATAGAAAATTTAAAGCGAATCTGTACCGCCCGCCACCCACCCCACACTGTCGGTAGCGTTCTCTAGTCTTCACCGTGCCATGTCCGGTCCCGGGGTTGGCCTTCTTCCTGGGACCGGAGTTATGGGGCAGGGTCTAGAGCATCTGTATCCTAAGAGTGTCCTACAGCGCCTCTATCCCCACTCCCATCCAGCCCAGGGGAATGCCAATAATAGAGAGACGGAGAGTATAGCACTGCAGACCTAGGACACAGACGCTTAAGGCCCCGCCCCATTGACTCCACAGTGCCAGAATAATACCAGCCCCAGGAGTACGGCCGCCCCCGGGACTGGACATGGTGAAGACTACAGAACGACATCAGTGGTTTGGGGTGGGTGGTGGCCAGTACATTTTCACCGTCCCATCATTAATGCTTATTCCACTACCCACATGATAGGTGTATGATAGCAGGGGTCCACATGGTGGGACCTCCAGCAGTCCCACGTATTCCAATGAAAAGAAGTCATGTGTGCATATGTGCTCTATTCCCAGTCTACAGAAACTGCTAGATATAGCCATCTTTGACAGTCCCATTGACTGTGAACAGAGAGTCAGATCGAAGTCTCTGGACTCCCGTTCTAGAGATTGCGAGGGTTCCCTGCAGTTATACACTTACCCCTATATGTGGAGAAGGGATACAATGAGAGGACACCAAACATTAAAAGGTGATTATTTTTTTTCTTTCAAATCAACTGGTTTCAGAAAGTAATGTCTATTTTAAAAGTTTAAAGTCTTCCAGTACTTATGAGCTGCTGTTTGTCCTGCAGGAAGTTGTGTATTCTTTCTAGTCTGACACAGTGCTCTCTGCTACCACCTCTGTCCATGTCTGGAACTGTCCAGAGCAGTAGCAAATCCCCATAGAAAACCTCTTCTGCTCTGGACAGTACCTGACATGGACAGAGGTGGCAGCAGAGAGCACTTTGTCAGACTGGGAACAATACACTGCTTCCTGCAGGACATACAGCAGCTGATAAGTACTGGAAGACTGGAGATTTTTAAATAAAGTAAATTACAAAGACATATCTATATAACTTTCTGACAACAGTTGATTTAAAAGAAATAAATAAATGCTGGAGTTCTCCATAAAGGACAGCTTTATCCAATTTCAATGTAAGTAGACTTTCTTTAAAATAATTCCTATGCACAGGATATAGGGGATAAGTAGCTAATTAAAGGGGATGGTCTTCACCATAGAGAACATTCAGTGCTCACCTGCAACATTTTATCCGGGCTCGGCTCAATTCCAGGAGGCATGTTACTTGGATCGAAGGCACTCTGCTCCACTTCTGCAAAGTAATTGGTTGGGTTACGGTTCAGAACCAGTTTACCCACTGGGATGAGAGGGTAGTCTTTGTGAGGCCAGATCTGAAAGAGAATGGAGCCATATAAAACATCCCGATGACCTAGTGAACTGTATGTGAAATGTGCATGTTTGCATTCGGCTTGCTGACATTACCTTAGTTAGGTCAAAAGGATTGAACGGGAATCTCTCGGCTTGCTCGAATGTCATAACCTGGATATAGAAGGTCCAACTCGGGTAGTTTCCATTGGCAATGGACTCATACAAGTCATGGATTCCATAGTCTGGATCTTCAGCAGCCAAGCGATTGGCTTCCTCCACGGTCAGATTTCTGATTCCTTGATCAGTCTAAAGGTTACACAGAAGAAACAAACTATTGTGATATGTACATTGATGGAGAATAACGCCCATATAGCTGTTATTCTGCGGCAATAGCTCATTGCGGACTGCAGCAGCCAAGTGGTTCTCTTTTTACAGCAAATAAAGAACATATAAAGTTGGTATAATGGCGACATCTAGTGGCGGAGTAGTGTACTGCATGATTTCCACCAGTTACTCGTCAACGTAGGACATCAGCAGATGTAACCGGTTGGATCTCAATAGACATCAGCGGTCGTCAAGGAGAGGAGGGTATTGTATAACCTCAATGCGCCCCAATAAGTAATTGATAATAGGAATGGTTAAGACGTCAACACCTTGAAGCCATTCCAACCCCGCAGCTAACAAATGACATCATACACCATTTCATTCTTTTATGTACATCACATGCACAGTGGGTGTCGGGACCTACCTTGAAGTGAAATTTACAATAGATCGGCTCGCCTTTGGCATTAACCAGTTTGAAGGTGTGAGAGCCGTAGCCGTTCATGTGGCGGTGACCATCGGGGATGCCGCGGTCAGAGAAGAGAAAGGAGACCTAGGAAGGATATATAGAAGCTTTGAGATGGCGGCTGCTTTAGTGTTCAATAAGCCAAAGATTAATATTTTATTGTTCCAACTAATTACACACCAGGGGCGAATGTGGAGGAGATCCAGCATATTAGAGACAATGGAAATCAAGGTACCTGTCCTTACCGGTCTCCCACCTACTAGATCTCAGGAATTATGAGCAGTTATAAGTTCAAGCAGGAATACACTCTGTGTGGTGAGACATTCGCTGTATACCAAAACAAGCAAATGTCAATGCTCCAGGACAGCACCATGGCCACTTACATGTATACTGCCACCTAGAGGAAAAATACATGTAATGCAAGAAGACACATTTACCCCTGCATGGCCCATTCATAAAAATCTATTTATTACAGGGGGTTAGCCAGAGTTCAAAACAAAAGCATAAAAACACTGTTTTCTTCCAAAAAAAAAAAAAAAAACCATGCCACCCCTGCCCCCAGGTTGTGTGCAATATTGCAGTTCAGCTCCATTCACTTCAATGGAACCAAACCACAAAACACATACCCAATCTGAGGACAGGGGACAGGAGTGGTGCAGTTTCTGGAAGAAAGTAGCCATGCTTTTCTAAGCCAAGATAACCCCTTGAAGTAAAAATGGTCTTAAGGTGCTAATGGGGCTTGTAATATGAACACAGACACTTACCTGATGGAGAGATTCAGGACGCAATGCCCAGAAATCCCAGACCATGTCAGGGTCTTTCATGTGGGTCTGGGGGTTTCTCTTCTGAGAGTGAATGAAGGATGGGAACTGAAAGCAGAAATAATATAATATATAGTGTCAAGGAGCAAAGTCACTTCCAGTCATCTTAAGAACAACATTATATATATCATACATACATACATACACACACTACAGCTGCTATTAGGGGCAGGAGATAAGCAGAGGAAAGACTCATGGAAATCTCTTGCATCCCTTATCTCTGGAAAGAAACATGGGATCACTCCACAGTAGTTTTGTGCCTCCACACATTGGGGTGTGAGCAGTTCCCATTAAAATTGGTGGATCTGTGTCAGATATCTGTGTTATACCCTATCAACTTTTTTCACTAGAAAAGCTGGAGGGGTTAATAGCATACTGAAAAGCCATTGCCTATGATAGACAGGCTGTGTAAATATTCACGGTACGTAGAACAGTAGAACACCAGGGCAAGGACCTCAGCTCTGCAAAACTACCTGTGTACAACTCCGGTCCCTGATCAATCAGTTCTAGTGAATCTGGGGGAGTGGATCCTAGAGGTGAAGCGTTCTCCCCCTCTCCTTTCTACAGGATGGAATAAGGTGAAATCTTTGTGGTTTTCAGCCCCTATCCGACAGCTAATGAACAGGCCAGCAATGCGCTGTCACGTCCCAAACTAAGTTTTGGGACAGGAGGGCGGCAGTCAGTATTTTAAAGGAAGCTGTCAACAAGGGAAATCTTATGCTCTAAGCAGTCACAAAGCATGGCATGTTAGCGTTGATTATAAAGCTGTATATACCCATTAGAATATGTGATGTGGATATTCCACATATTGATCTCCAGACATGATGATGCAATGCATCTGTGAGATATAGGGAACACTTTGCTTTTAAAAAAAAAAAAAACACACACACACACACACAACACTCACCAAGATGGCATCACGGATGAAAAAAATGGGGGTGTTATTTCCAGTCAAATCCCAGTTTCCGTCCTCAGTGTAGAACTTCACAGCGAACCCACGGGGGTCACGCACGGTGTCAGATGAACCGGCTTCCCCGGCTGGAAAGAAAACAAAAAAGGTAAATCACAGATTATGATCTCATAAAGAAAATACCCACATTATAGACGTCCGAGACAATAAACATCTTACCAACAGTGGAGAAGCGCACAGCGATCGGGGTCCTCTTCCCAATGTGCTCAAATACTTTGGCCTTACAATATTTTGTGATGTCATGAGTCACCTCGAAATAGCCAAAGGCCCCTAGAGGAGACAGAAAACCATAGAACCTGATATTATCCAGAGGTATAAAGTGACTACAATTCCCATCATGCCTGAACAGTCAAAGCTTTGGCTTAACAGTAACTGTAGTTTTGCAACAGCTGGGTACCCATCCCTGCTTTATAAGCTCCCCCTAGTGGTGGCTTCAAGCAATTACAGACTCATTGGTTCTGACCATATACACAGCAGAAGTCTGGGAGCTGCACATCAGGACCATATTATGGCTCGTCAGGATTCTCTGTGGTCCAGGCTCTTGGCAAGTGCAATGGCCATAGAATATGTGCTTTGTACCCTAAACTATGGTCCGCATACTGTCCGCAGCAAGAAGGTCTCCAGAAGCCTCACCTGCCCCCTTAGCATGCACCACTCTCTCTGGGATCCTCTCCCGGTCGAAGTGCGCCATCTCATCGGTGAACACCACATCCTGAACCAGCAGCGGCCCGCGAGGTCCGACGGTGAGGACATTCAGCTTATCGGCTATGGGATTCCCACCGCCTGTTGTCAGGACATCCGGTTTCTAGAGAAACAAGAGAGATGTGAATGAGGCTCAATACTCTATATACTCTGCCGGGTGCTGGAGCACGTCACCCCAATGTGATAAAACCCCATAGACAGTCCTTGTGTTTGTATTAGTCCTATATGAAGGGGATAGACCTCAGCATGTGCAAATATATATATATTTTATACACACCCCACTACTACATACAATATATATATATTACAGTGTAACATTACAGATGACCCATCTCCAGAGCATGTGACAGTATGACGCTCCAGCGGGTCCCTACAGATATGGCCAACCTATGATAAGAACAGTGCACGGCCTATACTCACACATGACACCCCTGCCAATGGGTCTAATCGTTGCATAAACCCCAGGTCATGGGATTTCACCGACGCCAAGACAAATTGTTGATCTAAAACTATTACAACAAAGTCAATGGCCTGAACTTGTGACTGGGTGTTATACAACAACGCCTGCCATTTACTACTGTTCAGATGTCAATGTCTGATCCCATGGTCGAGGTCAGGAGATATGATGGACTGGAGGGGGGGGGGGTCCGTTATAACAATAAACACCCTGGGCTGTAATACACTGCGCTGTAATCTGTTTAGAAACCTGTAAGTGCCCTTTCTCCGTGCAGCGCCACCACAGGGGAAAATGTAGCATTACACTATGCCTATCAATACACACCACCCGTCAGTGTAATGCATGGACAGGCCGAGTCTTTGCTTTAGGCTCAGACTAATTTTTCTGGACTCCCTTTTAAAGGGGTACTCCGGCGAAAATATTTTTCTTTCAAATCAACCGGTTTCAGAAAGTTATATAGATTTTTAATTTACTTCTATTTAAAAATCTCCTGTCTTCTAGTACTTATCAGCTGCTGTATGTCCTGCAGGAAGTGGTGCATTCTTTCCAGTCTGACACAGCGCTCTCTGCTGCCACCTCTGTCCAGGTCAGGAACTGTCCAGAGCAGGAGAGGTTTTCTATGGGGATTTGCTGCCGCTCTGGACAGTTCCTGACATGGACAGAGGTGGCAGCACTGTGTCAGACTGAAAGGAATACACCACTTCCTGCAGGACATACAGCAGCTGATAAATACTGGAAGATTTTTTAAATAGAAGAAAATTACAAACCTATATAACTTTCTGAAACCAGCTGATTTGAAAGAAAAAGACTTTAGCTGGAGTACCCCTTTAATAAATCAGGAGGTTTTTACTGAAGACTCTTATCTCCCTCCTATAGTGTATACTCAGAGGAAAGTCAACCCAACATCGTCTTGCAGATTTGCTGTAAAAATAATCCATAGCAAACCTGACTTGTACACTTACCATACAGGTAGCCTATGGGCTCTGTTGACCGGGGTTACAGGGGTTGTTCACCCAAAAAATGTTCTGAGATTTGTAATTTGCTTCTATTAAAAAGAAAAATCTCCAGTCTTCCCATACTTTTCAGCTGCTGTATGCCCTGCAGGAAGTGGTGTTTTCTCCAGTCTGACACAGTGCTCTCTGTCCAGGTCAAGAACTGTCTAGAGCGGTAGCAAATCCCCATAGAAAACCTATCCCGCTCTCCAGACTGGAAAGAATACGCCACGTCCTGCAGGACATACAGCAGCTGATAAATAATGGATTATTTTTTTTAATAGCAGTAAATTACAAATCTCTGGCAACAGTTGATTTAAAAGAAAAAAAATTGAAGACCAACCCCCGGTTTTATGCTTGTGTTCAGAATGCACCACTATACGGGTGTCTGTCAGGGTGGCCCTGTATGTGTCAGCATCCCACCACTATAGAAGGATAGAACATTATAGCGAGGCTAATCCCAGTACACGGCAGGAGCTACTGTGCACAAGACAATACTTCCTTCTATGTTTATGAGTCTATAGACACCCTGGGGCTATACATTATCGGTGGATATGAGGCTCAGCTGATCCGCAGTCACCTGATGGGGCTGGGGAGGTCTGTACTGCCGGCTGATCGGTGTAATCCTGTGCCTCCTACTATAGTATTACATACAGCACACACCTAGCCCGTCTCTACATTCACTATAAAGGTCACCTCTTAATATCCGCCCAACAAGTTATTGCTGAAACTTCCATAAACTTCAAAGATGCAGAGCTGAATTTACAGTTCTGATGGCTTCAGAGCTGAGACTCCCAGCATTCCTGCTTGTTACATCAAGTTTTATGTTTAAAGGGGTACTCCGAGCGGGGGTTATTTTCAGTGTACGGCTGGGGAAGGGGTGGAAATAGAGGCTGCCGGTCACTTACCTAATAGCCCTATTCCACGGAACGATTATCGTTCATAAACTCGCTCCAACGACCGCTCGTTAACGATCACTAAACGATTTTTTTTTTAGCGAACGATAACACATAACGTGAACGATATATGTAGTGTAACGATTATTTTGTGGTCGTTACAAACGTTCGCTGGGGTGATCATGACCATTCGACACCTACTTTTTTTTTTTAAACCGTTTTACGAATGACTGAAAGATTTGTAATTTTACGAACAGATTAGGGAATTTTTCAAAGACCGACGACTTTTTTACGACATGCTGAAAAACTATTTTAAACGACAGTATAACGATTTTGCCTTTGTCCTTCGCTCGTTTACAACAATTTCACAAAGCGATTATCGTTAACGAGCGGTCATTGGAGCGAGTTTATGAACGATAATCGTTCCGTGGAATAGGGCCTTAACTGGTTCCAGCGTCGGGTCCCGGATCGCGCCACCGCGTTCTCCCCGTCTGGCTGCCGCTTCCTGGTGTGAGCTGCAGCTTGAGACGTGACGTCTCAAGGCAACTCAGCTATTCAGCGGCTGAGGCGGGACTCCGCTATGACCACTACTGTCACGTCACAAGCCGCAGCTCAGACCAGGAAGTGACAGCGGGACGGGAGAATGGGGCGGCGAGATCCGGGACCAGACGCTGGAACCAGGGAGGTAAGTGACCGGCAGCCTCTATTTCCACCCCTTCCCCGGCCATACCCTAAAAATAACCTGAGCCCGGAGTATCCCTTTAAACCATAAAGAAAGGAAACCTTTTAGGCGTAATATATATTATATGAGTGATGATGTGACCATATGGGGTGAAGAGGAATACTGGCAATAATATAAAAACACTAAAATAGTATTGCAGTAGGAGTAAGGGTCCTATTACACAGGCCGACTACGGCCCAATCATTTAGTAAACGAGCGTTGAACTGCTAGATGGGCACTCATGGACCTATTAGACAGCGTGATAATCGGGCAGTAAGGGCTGCATGGACATCGATAGCGAAAACCTTTTTCTTTTAAATCATCTGGTGTCAGAAAATCATACGGATTTGTAATTTATTTCCATTAAAAAATCTCCAGTCTTCCAGTACTTATCAGCTGCTGTATGTCCTGCAGGAAGTGGTGCATTCTTTCCAGTCTGACACAGTGCTCTCTGCTGCCACCTCTGTCCATGTCAGGAACTGTCCAGATCAGTAGCAAATCCCCATAGAAAACCTCTCCTGCTCTGGACAGTTCCTGACATGGACACAGGTGGCAGCAGAGAGCGCTGTATCAGACTGGAAAGAATGCACCACTTCCTGCAGGACATACAGCAGCTGATAAGTACTGGAAGATTTGAGATTTTGAAATAGAAATAAATTACAAATCACACAACTTTCTAAAACCAGTTAATTTGAAAAAATAAGATTTTTGCCGGAGTGCCCTTTTAAGTTCAAGAATAAAGGCTGAACATCACTGTACATAGGTTCTCCTCATAGTAGGTAGGGCCCCCCTATAGGTAGTATCCAGCCTAAATCTTGTCTTGCTGTAAACTTTAACTCTTGGGACTATTTTGTTTTTCATCTGGGGGGGGGGAATCTATCTATCTATATCATACAGTATATAGACACACATTCATACCTTTGAAATGGTCACCCCACAGTTTTCAATAAAAACACAAGCCAAGACCCTCCTACACATCTGTGAGCCAAAAACTGCCATTGGCTCTTGGAAGACTCGGAAAAAAACTGAAACCCTCTTTCCATGGCTCCCTATGTACATGAGATAAGATAAGTCACCCAGGGACTGATCTGTGTACTGCACTCTGGATTATGTTGCCGACATAATAAGAGATAAATAATCCAGAATGATCAGAAGAGTAAATCAGAGCAAATGTCAGGAGGCCGTAAAGTCCCAACAACAAGGAGATGGAGCGGGTTATGGGGCCAGAGTCCGCCAGACATGGGCTGTACTGCAAGATGTCTGGAGCGCAGGATTACAGGGATCAATGCTGAATGGGCGGATATAGTCCAGGTTATCGTGGAGTGATTTATAAAATGTATTTAAAGGGGTATTCTCATCTAGGTATGTATGAATATAACAAGCGAGGGGAAAGGGGGGGGGTGTCTTATCGCCGGGTCTTAAGATGCCGATCTATCCATGCACTGACAAGTACGGACCCCATTGAATTTAATGGCCCCATGTAGTGACTGGGTTCAGGTGTACTGAGTGCAACACACCATGGGGGAGATTTATCAAACATGGTGTAAAGTGAAACTGAGCCAGTTCAACCAGTACACTGCCGTATACATAGACTGGCATGACAATGCGGTATACCAGTACGTTGATGGTATATGTTATAACCCAAGAATGGATGCCAGAATCTGCACAAGGCTGGCTGCTGTCTACGACTACTGGTGCTGGAGTATAGCAATGGCTCAACCCTCGGACCACATACAGCGTCCTCGCACTGAACAATCCACAGCAAAACAATGCAGGTGACATCAAGAACAATGGTGGAGTCAGAAAATTCTCTTCCCTTTAAGTCTAGTATAAAAGCACAGGCAATGCATAAAAATGAAGTTGGAAAAGACATATTAAAAGAGGTACACGGCCGAAAAACAACTGGCGTCAGAAAGTTAGATAGATTTTTAATTTACTTCTATGTAAAAATCTCAAGTCTTCCAGTACTTATCAGCTGCTGTATGTCCTGCAGGAAGTGGGGGATTTTTTCAGTCTCACATAGTGCCCTCTGCTGCCTCCTCTGTCCATATCAGGAACTGTCCAGAGCAGGGGAAGTTTTCTACAGGGATTTACTACTGCTCTGGACATTTCCTGACATGGACAGAGGTGGCAGCAGAGAGCACTGTGTCAGACAAAAGAATACACCCACTTCATACAGAGCATACAGCAGCTGATAAGTACTGGAAGACTTGAGATTTTAAATAAAAGTAAATTACAAATCTATATAACTTGCTGAAACCAGCTGGTTTAAAAGAAAAAGATTTTCGGCGGAAAACCCCTTTAAAAGAGGACCTGTTACCCCCGGTGCCGGGGTGACAGGCTCCTGACCCCCCCGTTAGAGCCCCCTATACTCACGTGATCCCGCCGGGTCCCGCTTCTGGAGATGGTCGGGTCACGGAGATATCGGCGCCCGAAGTCCAGCACTCCGTCATTCTCTATGAGCGTTGGACTCACCTGAGGAGCACGCGCGCACCGGGCTTCGGGCGGGCGCCGATATCTCCGTGACCCGACCATCTCCAGAAGCGGGACCCGGCGGGATTAGGTGAGTATAGGGTGCTCTAACGGGGGGGTCGGGAGCCTGTCACCCCGGCAGGGGGGTGACAGGTTCCCTTTGAGTACAAAGTAACACGTTTCAAATCTTACAGAGTCTTCATTAAAGGAGTATTCCCATTTCAGTCCCCTATGCTGTATAAACCGATCGATTGGGGTCTGACTAACCCGACCGACACGGATGCTGAGAACGGGGGATGCATTAAAGAATAGAGCAATCATTGCCCCTACATTCAATTGATTCTCTATGGGGATGCCGAAAATCCTCAGTTTAGCGTGTTCCATGGTCCTATAGTAAATGAAGGGAGCACAGGCATAGCGAGCGCTGTAGTCCTTGCAAAGACGATGGGGTCTTCTTTTTTAGGACTGGTGGGGTACCATGGTTGGACCTCCAGTCATTCTCTATGTCAGAGGTAAGAAACCTTGACTTTCCAGCTGTTGCAGAACTACAACTCCCATCAGGCCTGGACAGCCAAAGCTTTAGCTTTGGCTGTCCAGGCCTGATGGGAGTTGTAGTTTTGCAACAGCTGGTGAGCCGAGGTTCCCTACCCCTGCTCTATCCGATGGATTGGGGATAACAAGCTAAAATAGGATTATCCCTTTAATAAAGAAACTTTGTAAGATTTGAAACGCGTTGGTTCGCACTTCCTATGACTTTTCCAGCTTATTTTAGATGCTTATGTTTTTACAGACTCCTTCATCCAGAAGCATGCTGGACCTCACCAGTGGTGTTCTGCTGCTGGTGCTAAGAGCTGTATCTGGTACACAAAATACACTTATATCATATCACATACGCCACAGAAGGACGAACCAGGAATCTTGCAGAACCTTGATATAGAGGCGTCGGGGGAGATAACGGCAGTGGTGCCAGCAGCCAAAGTCCAGCGCGCTGTGTACAGATGTCATACATGATACCGAGAGGACTTCTGAGCCGACCTGTGCTCCAGTTATGTTCTCTGGGTTCAGGATATCTCCATTACCGAACCACCCCCCCTCTAGCAGCGGCTGAACCCCCCCTTCTTGCAATTACTACCATGGTCTAGAATAGTATTCCCTATCCCAGGAGTAAGGAACCTTGGCCCTCCAGCTGTTGCAAAACTTTAGCTTTGGCTGTCCAGGCATGATGGGAGTAGTAGTTTTGCAACAGTCGGAGAGCCAAAGGTTCCCTACCCCTGCCTGTGGTTCTTCAGCTGCTGCAGAACTACAACTCCCAGTATGCTCGGAACTATAGATTTGCAGCAACGGAACAGCCATAGGTCAGGGAAAAGGGGTGCACAATAATAACATTATTATTATTATTATTATTATTATTATTAAAATAAAAACAATAAAATAATAAAACATTAATATAATACATTAAAATAATAATCATAATAATAATAATTATGTATTATATATATATTATACATAATGATAATAATAATTATCATTATTATTATTATATTAATGTTTTATTGTTTTTATAATAATAATAATAATAATAATAATAATAAATATATATATATATATATATATATATATATATATATATATATATATATAATGTTTGCATAGGAGCCATAAGATTCCAAAAAACACAAGCCAACCTCTTCCATCCCTCTGCCCATGAGTTAGTTCCCACTGCCCATGTTTTGCAGCAGATTTTAGATGCCCATGCTGGACCTCCTCAGTGGTATTGTGCTGCTGGAGCTAATGCTAATGGAATATGGCAGTATCTGGTACACAGAGTCCGGTATATTACATACACCACAGAAGAACGGACCAGGAATCTTGCAAAACCTTAATATTGAGGCGTCGGGGGGGAGAGAGCGGCAGTGGCGCCCCCTTCTTGCAATTACAACCATGGTGTAGAATAGTATTCCACAACCTGTGGCTCTTCAGCTGCTGCAAAACTACAACTCCCAGCATGCTTGAAGCTATAGTTTTGCAGCAATGGAAGAGCTACAGGTCAGGGAACACTGGACTAGAACAGGGGTGCACAACCTCCAGCCCTTTAGCTCTTCACCTATCTGTATGTTTTTTTTTGTTTTGTAAATTTTTTTGGGGGTGTGGAAGGAAACCCAGGCAAACACGGAGAGAACATACAAACTCTTTACAGATGTTGCCCTTGGTGAGATTTGAACCCAGGACTCCAGCGCTGCAAGGTTACAGTGCTGAGCCACCGAACATTGCTCCCCACCATGGACCCTCCTTGGTCCGTGCTCCTGATCACGCTACAAGTATACATGCCAAAAAATTTAATTGTCACTGTCATTTCATTTTTTTTTTTTGCAAAAATCAATGGTTCAGGCGATTTTTATTTATTTTTATTTTTGTTTATTAGGCAAATATGCCATTATCTACATTCAAAAAGACTTTCCCCAGGTCCCCCCCCCTCCTCTCTCTTATTCACTGCTCAGTATCAGGAAATCCCGACTCTTTTACATCAGTCGTGCCCTGTGTAACCTATGGAGAGGGGAGGGGGAGGAGGGAGCTTAGTCGCCAGCATAGAGCAGAGAAAAAGGAGTACATAGCGGGACCTTGTGAAAGACAGTATTCAGAGGTCAGAGCTGACTTGAGAGGAGATAGCCCGGTGATGTAGCTGTAAATTAACTCTTTGTTGTCCTGTTTTGGTGCCTCCCTCCACCCCTCCCCTCTCCATCAGAGAACCATGAAGACAGGGGGGAGAGCTTCAAACTGCTTTTTCATGATAAAAATGCATTTTTCGCCTAATAAACCCAATTACAATGTTTCTTAAAATCGCCTGGACTATTGATTTCTGCAAAAAATAAATAAATTTTATATATATATATATATATATATATATATATATATATATATATATATATATATTAAATGACAGGGACACTTTAAGATGTGCACCACTTGATCACCACATCTAGGGGTCCAAAAGCTGCAAAAAGTCATTTTAAAACCCGGGACCGTTCCCACTTTCTGCAATTTACGCAAAACTTTTTGGACTTTCAGACACAGACGATCAGCAGGGAAGAGAAGCCATTCACTACCATGCAATATACAGAGATAGTCCAGCTAGCGGTCAGCTGGGACCCCCAAGCCATCCTGAGAAGTAGGGGACGCGCTGTTTTCCCTGTACAGAGATGCTCCCGGTCATCTGGCTGTACCCTGCGCATCCAGTGCCTAAGGGGGGCGCCACTGTACAGGGTTAACACTAAGGAATAGGCCTCTAGCATTGCAGCCCCTTTAATTCTCAGGATTAGTCAGACCACCACTATCCCAGTGGTTTCCAACCTGTGTCTCTCCAGCTGTTGCAAAACTACAACTCCCAGCATGCACTGACAGCCTTTGGCTGTCAGTGCATGCTGGGAGTTGTAGTTTTGCTACAGCTGGAGGACCTAAAGTTCATCTTCTATGGCTGGTGACCCTCCTGTCAGTGCTAAACTACAACTCCCAGCATGCCTTACACTCACAGCTGCATGCATGTATAGTATGAAGGTGCAGTGTAACGTTCCCATAGCTCAGCACTGACAGGTGACATGGCTGATTCCCAGTCACCCTGCTCGTCACTGACAGGTGTCCCGGCTGCAGGGAGGACCGGGCTGGTACCTGGTTGCCCCGGCTCTCCTTCCATAGCTTCATCTGGTCATGGCTCTTGTCCCTCTGGTCCGCCATGTTGCCCCCGCAGTGCAAGAGACGCGCAGCAGCAGGATCTTATAACGACTACAGGAACGGCCCGCCCACTCCGTTAGGTGCAGCGCTGATTGGACGAGAGCGCAGGGAGTAGTAGGCGGTGATTGGTGGCGCGGAGCTGTCACATGGGAAGGCTTGGAGGCAAAGAGGAGAATAGTGTACAAAGGTCGGGGGATAGAGAGGAGGGGAGTGATAGAGAGGAGGGGTACAGACAGGACTGAGGAGTGATAGAGAGGAGGGGGACAGACAGGACAGGGAGTGATAGAGAGGAGGGGGACAGACAGGACAGGGAGTGATAGAGAGGAGGGGGACAGACAGGACAGGGAGTGATAGAGAGGAGGGGGACAGACAGGACAGGGAGTGATAGAGAGGAGGGGGACAGACAGGACAGGGAGTGATAGAGAGGAGGGGGACAGACAGGACGGGGAGTGATAGAGAGGAGGGGGACAGACAGGACAGGGAGTGATAGAGAGGAGGGGGACAGACAGGACTGAGGAGTGATAGAGAGGAGGGGGACGGACAGGACAGGGAGTGATAGAGAGGAGGGGGACAGACAGGACTGAGGAGTGATAGAGAGGAGGGGAACAGACAGGACTGAGGAGTGATAGAGAGGAGGGGGACAGACAGGACTGAGGAGTGATAGAGAGGAGGGGGACAGACAGGACAGGGGAGTGATAGAGAGGAGGGGGACAGACAGGACAGGGAGTGATAGAGAGGAGGGGGACAGACAGGACAGGGAGTGATAGAGGGGAGGGGAGAGACAGAGAGGAGGGGGACAGACAGGACAGGGGAGTGATAGAGAGGAGGGGACAGACAGGACTGAGAGTGATAGAGAGGAGGGGGACAGACAGGACAGGGAGTGATAGAGAGGAGGGGGACAGACAGGACTGAGAGTGATAGAGAGGAGGGGGACAGACAGGACAGGGAGTGATAGAGAGGAGGGGGACAGACAGGACGGGGAGTGATAGAGAGGAGGGGAGAGACAGGACTGGGGAGTGATAGAGAGGAGGGGGACAGACAGGACAGGGAGTGATAGAAGGGGGACAGACAGGACAGGGAGTGATAGAGAGGAGGGGGACAGACAGGACTGAGGAGTGATAGAGAGGAGGGGGACAGACAGGACAGGGAGTGATAGAGAGGAGGGGGGAGTGATAGAGAGGAGGGGGACAGACAGGACGGGGAGTGATAGAGAGGAGGGGGACAGACAGGACTGAGGAGTGATAGAGAGGAGGGGGACAGACAGGACGGGGAGTGATAGAGAGGAGGGGGACAGACAGGACTGAGGAGTGATAGAGAGGAGGGGGACAGACAGGACAGGGAGTGATAGAGAGGAGGGGGACAGACAGGACAGGGAGTGATAGAGGGGAGGGGAGAGACAGAGAGGAGGGGGACAGACAGGACAGGGGAGTGATAGAGAGGAGGGGACAGACAGGACTGAGAGTGATAGAGAGGAGGGGGACAGACAGGACAGGGAGTGATAGAGAGGAGGGGGACAGACAGGACTGAGAGTGATAGAGAGGAGGGGGACAGACAGGACAGGGAGTGATAGAGAGGAGGGGGACAGACAGGACGGGGAGTGATAGAGAGGAGGGGAGAGACAGGACTGGGGAGTGATAGAGAGGAGGGGGACAGACAGGACAGGGAGTGATAGAAGGGGGACAGACAGGACAGGGAGTGATAGAGAGGAGGGGAGAGACAGGACTGGGGAGTGATAGAGAGGAGGGGGACAGACAGGACTGAGGAGTGATAGAGAGGAGGGGGACAGACAGGACAGGGAGTGATAGAGAGGAGGGGGGAGTGATAGAGAGGAGGGGGACAGACAGGACGGGGAGTGATAGAGAGGAGGGGGACAGACAGGACTGAGGAGTGATAGAGAGGAGGGGGACAGACAGGACGGGGAGTGATAGAGAGGAGGGGGACAGACAGGACTGAGGAGTGATAGAGAGGAGGGGGACAGACAGGACTGAGGAGTGATAGAGAGGAGGGGGACAGACAGGACTGAGGAGTGATAGAGAGGAGGGGGACAGGCAGGACAGGGAGTGATAGAGAGGAGGGGGACAGACAGGACAGGGAGTGATAGAGAGGAGGGGATAGACAGGACAGAGAGTGATAGAGAGGGGGGGACAGACAGGACAGGGAGTGATAGAGAGGAGGGGGACAGACAGGACAGGGAGTGATAGAGAGGAGGGGGACAGACAGGACAGGGAGTGATAGAGAGGAGGGGAGAGACAGGACTGAGGAGTGATAGAGAGGAGGGGGACAGACAGGACAGGGAGTGATAGAGAGAAGGGGGACAGACAGGACAGGGAGTGATAGAGAGGAGGGGACAGGGAGTGATAGAGAGGAGGGGGACAGACAGGACTGAGGAGTGATAGAGAGGAGGGGGACAGACAGGACTGAGGAGTGATAGAGAGGAGGGGGACAGACAGGACTGAGGAGTGATAGAGAGGAGGGGGACAGACAGGACAGAGAGTGATAGAGAGGAGGGGGACAGACAGGACTGAGGAGTGATAGAGAGGAGGGGAGAGACAGACAGGACAGGGAGTGATAGAGAGGAGGGGGACAGACAGGACAGGGGAGTGATGGAGAGGAGGGGAGAGACAGAGAGGAGGGGAGTGATAGAGAGGAGGGGGACAGACAGGACAGGGAGTGATAGAGAGGAGGGGGGAGACAGACAGGACAGGGAGTGATAGAGAGGGGGGGAGAGACAGGACAGGGAGTGATAGAGAGGAGGGGGACAGACAGGACAGGGAGTGATAGAGAGGATGGGGACAGACAGGACTGAGGAGTGATAGAGAGGAGGGGGACAGACAGGACTGAGGAGTGATAGAGAGGAGGGGGACAGACAGGACAGGGAGTGATAGAGAGGAGGGGGACAGACAGGACTGAGGAGTGATAGAGAGGAGGGGGACAGACAGGACTGAGAGTGATAGAGAGGAGGGGGACAGACAGGACTGAGAGTGATAGAGAGGAGGGGGACAGACAGGACTGAGGAGTGATAGAGAGGAGGGGGACAGACAGGACTGAGAGTGATAGAGAGGAGGGGGACAGACAGGACAGGAAGTGATAGAGAGGAGGGGGACAGACAGGACAGGGGAGTGATAGAGAGGAGGGGGACAGACAGGACAGGGAGTGATAGAGAGGAGGGGGACAGACAGGACAGGGAGTGATAGAGAGGAGGGGGACAGACAGGACAGGGAGTGATAGAGAGGAGGGGGACAGACAGGACTGAGAGTGATAGAGAGGAGGGGGACAGACAGGACTGAGGAGTGATAGAGAGGAGGGGACAGACAGGACAGTGATAGAGAGGAGGGGGACAGACAGGACAGGGAGTGATAGAGAGGAGGGGGACAGACAGGACAGGGAGTGATAGAGAGGAGGGGGACAGACAGGACTGAGGAGTGATAGAGAGGAGGGGGACAGTCAGGACTGAGGAGTGATAGAGAGGAGGGGGACAGACAGGACAGGGAGTGATAGAGAGGAGGGGGACAGACAGGACTGAGGAGTGATAGAGAGGAGGGGGGAGTGATAGAGAGGAGGGGGACAGACAGGACTGAGGAGTGATAGAGAGGAGAGGGGAGTGATAGAGAGGAGGGGACAGACAGGACTGAGGAGTGATAGAGAGGAGGGGGACAGACAGGACAGGGGAGTGATAGAGAGGAGGGGGACAGACAGGACAGAGAGAGATAGAGAGGAGGGGACAGACAGGACTGAGGAGTGATAGAGAGGAGGGGGACAGACAGGACAGGGAGTGATAGAGAGGAGGGGGACAGACAGGACAGGGAGTGATAGAGAGGAGGGGGACAGACAGGACAGGGAGTGATAGAGAGGAGGGGGACAGACAGGACAGGGAGTGATAGAGAGGAGGGGGACAGACAGGACAGGGAGTGATAGAGAGGAGGGGAGAGACAGGACAGGGAGTGATAGAGAGGAGGAGGACAGACAGGACAGGGAGTGATAGAGAGGAGGGGGACAGACAGGACAGAGGAGTGATAGAGAGGAGGGGGACAGACAGGACTGAGGAGTGATAGAGAGGAGGGGGACAGACAGGACTGAGGAGTGATAGAGAGGAGGGGGACAGACAGGACAGGGAGTGATAGAGAGGAGGGGGACAGACAGGACAGGGAGTGATAGAGAGGAGGGGGACAGACAGGACAGGGAGTGATAGAGAGGAGGGGGGAGTGATAGAGAGGAGGGGGACAGACAGGACTGAGGAGTGATAGAGAGGAGAGGGGACAGACAGGACAGGGAGTGATAGAGAGGAGGGGGACAGACAGGACTGAGGAGTGATAGAGAGGAGGGTGACAGACAGGACAGGGGAGTGATAGAGAGGAGGGGGACAGACAGGACTGAGGAGTGATAGAGAGGAGGGGGACAGACAGGACAGGGGAGTGATAGAGAGGAGGGGGACAGACAGGACAGGGAGTGATAGAGAGGAGGGGGGAGTGATAGAGAGGAGGGGGACAGACAGGACTGAGGAGTGATAGAGAGGAGGGGGACAGACAGGAGAGAGAGATAGAGAGGAGGGGGACAGACAGGACTGAGGAGTGATAGAGAGGAGGAGGGGCAGACAGGAGAGAGAGATAGAGAGGAGGGGAGATGGGCTGATGGCTGACCCCTCTATAGTAGGGCCTAAGCCCCCCCCCCCCCCCATCCCTGCTGTAGTGTGCAGCTCCTGGCACCATGACTCCTGGCAGCAGTGGCCGTATCCAGCTGTCTCGGCTACAGGGCTGGTTACAGAGCTGTATATGGGATGTGATAGTGACCACAGTGTCCAGCATTCTGCATTGTGAGACATCAGAAATGGAAGACAGCATCTACAGATTACAGCCCAGTCAGCAGAGCCCATCCCCCCCCCCCCCCCCCCCCCACCACCACCACCAGATGATACTGGGGGAGAGAACGATGTCTGTGCGGCTCTTCAGCATATATAAGCCTCACTGGCGGAGTCTACCAGGCACTTACCTCCCTATCTCCATCGAAACCAAGTGCACACTCAACTGGACCAAGTGTTCATGTGTATGGGGGGTCAGGGGTCAGACATATGTGTGGCCATAGGCTACTGGAGATGTGTGGCCACTAATATATGCAGCCCCAGCCCCTTTATAGAGCTGATTGGTGGAGTGGCTAGGAGTCTGTCCTCCGCTCATGGCCTGTGCTGAAGGTGGCCAATCCCTGACTTACATATCCATCTTATGTCGGGGGTTGAAGTATGAAGATTTTATTTAAAATATATATTTTTTTTTTTCATTTAAAAAAAATCTACATTCCCAAAGTATTTAGTATGGCTGTGTGCAGAACAGTCAGAACTATGGCCAGAATTGCTGATTTTTTTTTTAAGCAGAGATAAAATAGAATAAAAAGTGATCAAAAAGGTAGATCTACCCCCCCAGAATGGTACTGCTAAAAATGACATCATGGCAGGAAAGATTGGGGTTTTTTTTTGTCTTTTAAAAGTTATTAAACAAAACCCAAAGTATATAAATGTGGAAAGTGGGGGTTAAAAAATGTAAAAAAAAAAAGATAAAATAAAAAATGCCAGGGTGGAAAGAGGTTTAGTGAGTGCGAAGGAGCCATTATTTTTCCATTAGTTTATACTGTTGACTAGTGCGCCACCTGCTGGACAGTGCCGGCATATAACTACCAGATCAGGCTGTATTCCAATCACATTTTAGCCAGTGCTATATGGTGTGTTTACACAGAAAGATTATCTGACAGATTTTTGAAGCCAAAGCCAGGAATAGACTATAAACAGAGATCAGGTCATAAAGAAAAGACTGAGATTTCTCTTGTCAAATCCATTCCTGGCTTTGGCTTCAAAAATTTGTCAGATAAATCACTGTTAGGCCATGTTCACACATAGAAGTGTAGAATTAATCAGGGCCGTTGTTCATATACGATTTTTGTTGTGCCTTTTTATTTGTGTTAAAAACTTTTTCTGCTAAAACCAAATAAAAAATCTGATTTAAAAAAAAAAATCACGGCCGTTGTTGTCGATTCGCAACAACGGCCATGATTAATTCAAAATGTAAGTGCACTGCAGGCTGAGGGGATACCGGCCGGAGTGTATATACATAGTATCCCTAGTGGGCGCACGATAAACTGACATTAAATAGCAGCCGCACAAGCCTGACAAGTCACACAATGGAGCATGCATCTCCAGCCGCACGCTCCATTGTCGGCTATGATAAATTGGGATTCGGGCACACACGGATGTGGGAAGGAGGGCTCGTCGATGAAAAACTGACATTAAATAGCAGCCGCACAAGCCTGACAAGTCACACAATGGAGCATGCGTCTCCAGCCGCACGCTCCATTGTTGGCTATGATAAATTGGGATGCGGGCGCACACGGATGTGGGAAGGAGGGCTCGTCGATGAAAAACTGACATTAAATAGCGGCCGCACAAGCCTGACAAGTGACACAATGGAGCATGCGTCTCCGGCTGCACGCTCCATTGTCGGCTATGATAAATTGGGATGCGGGCACACACGGATGTGGAAAGGAGGACTCGTCGATGAAAAACTGAAATTAAATAGCGGCCGCACAAGCCTGACAAGTCACACAATGGAGCATGCGTCTCCGGCCGCACGCTCCATTGTCGGCTATGGTAAATTGGGATGCGGGCGCACACGGATGCGCCCGCATCCCAATTCAACACGGAGGAAGATCATCCAGCTGTTACTGCAAGACCGGCCGTTCTGTGAGAAACGCCTATAAACATTATGGTCTCCACCCCGCTTATATGTGACCCTGTAATTATGTATAGAGGAATAAGCATCTCCAATCTGTCATATACTTAGTATAGTTAAAGGGGTACTCCAGTGAAAAAAATTTTTTCTTTCGGATCAATTGTTGCCAGAAAGTGCCAGTGATTTGTAATTTACTTCTATTATAAAATCTCAAGTCTTCCAGTACTTGTCAGCTGCTGTATGCTCTACATATCTATGTCTATGACATACAGCAGCTGATAAGTACTGGAAGACTTGAGTTTTTAAGTTCTAAGTAAATTACAAATCCCTGGCACTTTCTGGCACTAGTTGATTTGAAAGGGAAAAAAAATTCACTGGAGTACCCCTTTAAACATTGACCCCTTTATATCTTTGCAGTTGGAACAAACCAATACTGTACTGTTCTTCTGATTAAATGCCTCCCCTCCATCTACCTCCTTTACCACCAGCAGCCAGGTATAGAGAGGACATTTTGTATGGGACAAGGGAAGCCGTTGTGTTGCTGCCAGACACCTTACAGCCCCATGGGAAACAAGTGACGTAGTTGTTCCTAGTATTACATCTTACTGCCTCTCTAGTCAGCTAAGGGTCCTATTACACGGAGCGATTTTTAACGAATAACGATAAACGATTGTTTATAGTTAACCCGAAATTGTTCACCATATTACACAGAACGATGGTCGTTATTGCGATCGTTACTGTGACCGTTTATTCCATCTGATCCCGGCAAAACAATGAACAATGTGCAATTACACTGAACGATTAGTGAACAAATGATTTTAGGTTTAGATCTAAATCAACGACATATGAACGATTTTTCGATCGCTGCCTGCAATTACACTGAACAATTATCGTTTAAATTCGAACGATACAACAATTTTTCGCACGATAATCGTCCCGTGTAATAGGGCCCTAAGGGAACCCGCCATCTTCCTTACGCTGTATAAACCCTCCCCATTATCTTATTGCTGCACCCAATAGTCTGCCGCTAAAAGCTAGCACAGGGCGATCACTCCGTGCTGGCTATTAACTGTTTAAATGCCATTGTCAAAACTTACAGTGGCATTTAAAGGGGTTATCCAGCAAAAAAAAAAAAAAACTTTTTCTTTCAAATCAATTAATTTCAGAAAGTTATATAGATTTGGAATTTACTTCTATTTAAAGGGGTACTCCAGCGGGGGGGGCACTTTTTTGCTGGGACCGGGAGGTGAGTGGACGTCTTTTCCCTCGGCCACCTCCTCCCCGGTTCCAGCGGCGGGTCCCACATCGCGGCGCTCCTGTGCCCGATTCCTGGCCGCTTCCGGGTGTCTGACGCGGGCCCGAGACGTGACGTCTCAGGTCCGCTCAGCCACTCAGTGACAGGCGGGGATCTGAGCGGACTTGAAACGGATCCCGCCTCCTTCACTGAGGCTGAGCGGACCTGAGACGTCACGAACCGGGGAGGTGAGTGGACGTCTTTTCCCTCGGCAACCTCCTCCCCGGTCCCAGCACAAAAGTGCCCCCCCCCCCCCCCCGCTGGAGTACCCCTTTAAAAATCTCAAGTCTTCCCATACTTATCAGCTGTTGTATGTGCTGCAGGAAGTGGTGTAATCTTTCCTGTCTGACAGTGTTTTTTTCTCTATCCATTTCAGGAACTGTCCAGAGCAGTAACAAAACCTCTCCTGCTCTGGACAGTTCCTGACATGGACAGAGGTGGCAGCAGAGAGCACTGTGTCAAGCTGAAAAGAATACACCACTTCCTGCAGGACATGCGGCAGCTGATAAGTATGGGAAGACTTGAGATTTTTAAATAGAAGTAAATTACATATCTATATAACTTTCTGAAACCAGCTGATTTTAAAGAAAAAGGTTTTCGTTGGAGTACCCCTTTAAACACACAGCTGCTAAGACCAATTTATTGCCACAGCCTGCCAAATTGTACAAATTGCAAAATAAACCTGAATCGTTCAACTGCAAACACATGACGGTCAGTAGGTGCTTCTTCATCTGTCCGGTTAGGCGAGCAAATTTTGGTTTTATGTGGGCATATGCCAATGAGGGCAAAGAGAGAGCATGTATGCTGCGTTACAGGAACTGGTTAAAGGGGCTGTCCACACTGCAATGTGAGTGGTCTAATAATGGCACTGCTCTTATACCAGCCACTGGGCCACCATTGTGTACCCCTTAAATGCCCAGTAGTATATGTCATCCCACACGCTGTATGTACACGATGTGACTCTATAAGTCGATATCCCCCCCCTTGACAGCTGTGGAGTTTGATCGTGTGATTAGACCAGAGCAGAGTCCTCTCTCATCTGTTTGTTTGTTGGGTAAAAACCTTCATTCTGCCAAGTTGTCGTCCGGTACCGCTGGGTAATGTATTTCTTCATCTTCTTTATTTGAGCAGCAGCATTACACAGTACAAGCTGGATTACTCATTAACAGGGCCCTGCTATGTGGGTGCTGGGGAAGAGATGGTGGTTGTATCAGTCAAGACTGGAAAATCCAAAGCACTGTGCCTGCCAGAGTACCCCATAACAGTGCCTGCCAGAGTACCCCCATAACAGTGCCTGCCAGAGTACCCCCATAACAGTGCCTGCCAGAGTACCCCCATAACAGTGCCTGCCAGAGTACCCCCATAACAGTGCCTGCCAGAGTACCGCCATAACAGTGCCTGCCACAGTACCCCCATAACAGTGCCTGCCAGAGTACCCCCATAACAGTGCCTGCCAGAGTACCCCCATAACAGTGCCTGCCAGAGTACCCCCATAACAGGGCCTGTCAGAGCACCCCCATAACAGTGCCTGCCAGAGTACCCCCATAACAGGGCCTGTCAGAGCACCCCCATAACAGTGCCTGCCACAGTACCCCATAACAGTGCCTGCAACAGTACCCCCATAACAGTGCCTGCCACAGTAACCCATAACAGTGCCTGCCAGAGTACCCCCATAACAGTGCCTGCCAGAGTACCCCCATAACAGTGCCTGCCACAGTACCCCCATAACAGTGCCTGCCAGAGTACCCCATAACAGTGCCTGCCAGAGTACCCCCATAACAGTGCCTGCCAGAGTACCCCCATAACAGTGCCTGCCACAGTACCCCCATAACAGTGCCTGCCACAGTACCCCCATAACAGTGCCTGCCATAGTGCCCCCATAACAGTGCCTGCCACAGTACCCCCATAACAGTGCCTGCCACAGTACCCCCATAACAGTGCGCCGCGTCTCTAATGTGCGCTCCCTGTACTGGAAGTCCCAGCCACAGGCGCACAGAGAGCTCTCTGATGCGCAGATGCCGTGGATAGGACAGGACACCCCCGGCAGATGCTCGTCATCTGGGGGCTGACAGGAGTGTTCCCTGTCCCTACGGTAGGGAAAAGGAGTCACCCGGTCAGGAGGAGCACAGGACCGGCCCTGGAGGCCACCGGCTCTTCTGGCATTTGCCAAAAGTGCCCTATGGCCAGTCCGGCCCTGGATATATACACACTCATACAGGAGGGGGATAATAAGTATATAATACACTGCTGATCCCCTACACAGAATCGAGAGCTACAGACCCTCTAACAATGATGCCACATAATTTACTATACAAAGGGGCCCGCTGAGGCTCTCTCGACCAAGGGCCCCCAAAAACCTGGAGCCGGCCCTGACCCCATAACAGGGCCTGCCACAATATCCTCAATGGTGGAATCAGAGGAGGCCATGTTGCTCCTTACTACTGCCAGTCAAAGGAAAAGTAAAGGTTGAGCTGTGATTGGTTACTATGGTCAACAAGGGACATTCTTCCTATAGGACAGCCTGATAAATCTCCGCCACTCTGACCTTTAGGACAGATCACATTTCTCTGCCTTTATTGTCCTGATTAAAAATAAAAAAAATCATTGAATGTCTCTAGTGGCGACCTAAACTTTCTGTTATCTTACATATTAGGATATCATTGCAGTATAAAGTTTGGCCACTAGGTGGTGGCAAAGTTCAATTTCTATTTAGTGTGCTTTATTGTATTTTATATATGAAGGTATAGTTGCTGTATAAAGATTGGCCACTGGGTGGTGGTAAAGTGTATGTTATATTTCATGCACTTTATGGTGTCTTATGTATCAGGGTGTAATTGCAGTATAAAGGTTGGCCACTAGGTGGTGGTAAAGATCTTTGTTATATATTTACAGCACTTCATGGTATCCTAAAGTGTACTGATAGTTTGGAAAAACTTTTGACATGTCATAAAGTTTTGATCGGTCTGGGTCTGAGTGTTCAGACCTGCACCAATAGTGAGAACAGGCGGGGAGAGGGCCAGACTGTAGCATGTCCTCTCCCCACTCTACGTCAGTGAAGTCGGGCTTCATAGAGTTACATTAAGAGCCCGACTAATTACGTGACATAGAGCCAGAAAAGGTTCGCCGTTAGCACGGTCTTCTTTGTAAAAACTATCATTTGCACTGACGTTGTCATAGAGGGGGGTCTGTTACACTGTCTGCACCCGTCCCGCTCTCCGGCCACTACTGTGTCTTCAGCTCTACCCGCTTCCTCATGAATGATTGACAGCTATCCCACAATAAAATCCTGTGCAGCCGAATACTAGCCAGCTGTCAATCATTCTGAAGGAGAGGGTAGCCTTTACCCCCCCTACACACACACACACACACACACACACACACATACTCCCCCACCACATTCCTCTAACTGACAGCCTCACACTCTCCTTACTGTCACTCTCCTTTTACTGACTGCCCCCATTCCTCTTACTGTCTATCTCTCTCTTAAAAGGGTTGTTCACCCCCCAAAAAATTTCTTTCAAATCAACTGGTGCCTTCCAGTACTTATCAGCTGCTGTATGTCCTGCAGGAAGTGGTGTATTCTGGACTCCGGACAGTTCCTGACATGGAAAGTGGTGGCAGCAGAGAGCACTGGAGGGACACTGAGCATCCCTCTGTCATCATCCTCTCCAGCAGCCACAGCTCTAGGAGTCGGGTTGTGATATCGCCATTTTATCTAAGAAGTGACATCACCATGTTATCCAGGAATTGACATCGCCATGTTATCCATGAAGTGACATCGCCATGTTATCCAGAAAGTGACATCCCCATGTTATCCAGGAAGTGACATCACCATGTTATCCAGGAAGTGACATCACCATGTTATCCAGGAAGTGACATCACCATGTTATCTAGGAAGTGACATCACCATGTTATCCAGGAAGTGACATCACCATGTTATCCAGGAAGTGACTTCACCATGCTATCCAGGAAGTGACATCACCATGTTATCCAGGAAGTGACATCACCATGTTATCTAGGAAGTGACATCACCATGTTATCCAGGAAGTGACATCACCATGTTATCCAGGAAGTGACTTCACCATGCTATCCAGGAAGTGACATCACCATGTTATCCAGGAAGTGACATCACCATGTTATCTAGGAAGTGACATCACCATGTTATCTAGGAAGGGACATCACCATGTTATCCAGGAAGTGACATCACCATGTTATCCAGGAAGGGACATCACTATGTTATCCAGGAAGGGACATCACCATGTTATCCAGGAAGTGACATCACCATGTTATCCAGGAAGGGACATCACTATGTTATCCAGGAAGGGACATCACCATATTATCCAGGAAGTGACATCACCATGTTATCCAGGAAGTGACATCACCATGTTATCCAGGAAGTGACATCACCATGTTATCCAGGAAGTGAAGCCTTGATGCAGTAGTAAATGCAGGGAAAAAACACTTTATAAGCATTTCCTGTAATAAGTGTATATTGGGGATTTGTATAACTTTTGGGGGGCAATACAATACTTTAATGAAAATTTTCATCGGACTTCTCCTTTAATAGCTATAACCAGCCAGGTAAAAAAAAAAAACAGCAGCAGCCTAGTAGTACCAGGGAAGGCATGGCCATTAAGTTTCCTAATAGCCTGTAAGCTGATGCATGCGAGCAGGGCCCTCACCCCTCATGTATGCATAATTATATGTAGATCTCTGTAATGTCTGTATGTACCAGTGCTGCGGAATCTGTTGGCGCTATATAAATAAAAATTTACTAAGAGACGTACACAGGTTGCAGTTAGTCCATAGTGGAGGTGAGAATAGTGGCAGATAGTGTGCAGTGAGGCCGACTACATCATGTTCAGGGGAGAGAAGCCAGTAGGTGACATATCATCTGTCTCTGCATTGGCTGTTGGTGAAGCAAGAGCTCAGCATGGAAGCAGCTCTGTGTTCTCCCCCCTCCTCTGGGGCAGAGTCGGTGACTGATGCCGGGGGCCGACTCTAGCACTGCCGTCACTTAAACAGCACAGAGATCATACAAATATTAAAGCATTAGCATTGTTCCATACTTACGTACAAATCTTTATTGATATCTTGTGCAGCCTGGTAAATAGCCGTAATATGGACGCATCACAATGTTTTTCTTTCTTTTCTTTTCTTTTTTTTTTTTTTTTTTACAAAATAATCTATATAGAACATAAACATACATAAATCCAGAATATATTACTATAGTATCCACGTCATATTAGGAACAAGTCATAGAAATATAAAACTCATATGTGTACATGTACGTTCCCATTCTCTTGTCTGAACACTGGTGAGAGCAGCAGTTTGTGCTCCAGAGCTGCTGTTCTTACTATTGTATAACTGGGAACAGGAAGTTATAGTTACAGAAAACTGAGAGGTTTGTAATTCCAGATGACTTCAATAGTTTCAATCAACCCCTTTAAATTCATCTCTAGTATGCTGCCATCTGGTGGACAAGCATATTATTACGTTCTGCAGAATTCGGTTTCATGGATGGATTCAGGGAATTATTTGGGAGTCTCTTCAGAAGGACCCAATTGGCCAAACTAATGTAATAAAATAAATTTTTGGCCCAAAGCGGGACGTACAGGAGGTGTCATGGCCTGCAGATGTTGTCGCTATAGATTGAGGTTTTCTTGTCCAAATAAGAAAATAAAGAAAACTCCTGTAAGAATATCTGTGGTTGGATAACATAGCAGATGGTGATCCAGCTTAGTGCAGGTTGACGCTTTGTAATATAGGGGCCTTATGTTCTTGCGGTACTTGTTCCTAAAAACAATAGAGAAAAGTTATACACCCTGCAATAGACAAGTAATAATACATATATAGCAGCAGAGGACGTCTCCTATACATACAATTACATAGAATAGGACTGGATGATAATTCTAGAAAATAGTCTTACAACAGAGAAATGTCCTCCCCCCCATGTGCCCCAAGTTACCTTCCTGTCCCCTCTATGTACCCCATAAGTTCCCTTCTCCCCCTCTATGTGCCCCAAGTTACCTTCCTGTTCGCTCTATGTACCCCACAAGTTCTTTACTACCCCCTCTATGTGCCCCAAGTTACCTTCCTGTCCACTCTATGTACCCCACAAGTTCTTTACTACCCCCTCTATGTGCACCCCTAGTTACGTTCCTGCACTCTCTATGTGCCACCAAGTTCCTTACTACCCTTCTATGTGCCCCCATTAACTTCCTATCCCCTCTATGTACCCCACAACTTCCTTCCTCCCCTTCTATGTGCCCCCAAAGTTATCTTCCTGCACCCTCTATGCGCCGCCAAGTTAGCTTCCTGCCAAATCAATATGGTACCTATCTGCCCGCTCTGTATGGCTTCAAGTTACTTTCCTGCCCCCTCTATATTCCCCTATTACTTTTCTGCCCCCTCTATATGCCCCCATTATCTTCCTGCCCTCTCTATATGCCCCCATTATCTTCCTGCCCCCTTAATATGCCCCCAAGTTAACTTACTGGCCCCTCTATATTTCACTATAAGCTGCCCGCCCTATATGCCCCCAAGTTGATACCCAGTAACTTTAATGCCATCCGTATGCCCCAAGTAATTTGTTAATCTCGTCTATATGCAGCTAGCATGCCGGCAGCCATGTAACCTGCGGGTGCCTTATTGCCCTTTCGTCCTTTAGAGTGAAGGAAGAAATATTTCATTCCTGTCTAATACATTTGTCTCTTGATGTCTGATCCTCTACGGCCCCAGAACCCAGTAAATGCCAGGCTGTCTATTTTACCTGCTTGGCTATGCTCAGTTTATCCAGCTCGGCCATCACTCGGTACCCGTAATCCGGATGCACTTCTGTGAAGTTCTTTACCTGGAAATACAGATAATTTGTAATCCTGTTACTGCCACAGGTCTATGGGATCCAGGTATTAAACTGGGAGCCAGCTCGGCCTAACCAAGGGGGACGTTAGCCAGGTGAACATTCAGAGCAAGACAGCGGGGATAGCAGAGTCCATCTGGATGGTATGTAGGGAACCTTGGATGTTGCGGTACAGACATGTTGTACTGTATAAGGCAAACGTCTTTACCTAAGTAGGCAACTCTTCAAGGGAGAAGGCAGAGTCGTTTTATTTAACACCAAACAACTTTAGCTAGGGCAAAGGAGAATATTGGGGGTCCCAAAACCTTCCAGTTTTACTGTAGCCCACACTATAACACTAGTCATGGGTTCTCTTCCCAAAAGGGATATACTGCAACTGGTTGGTTCCCAGTGATTTCCTGAATTAGGGTCCTATTCCTCAGGCTGATGGGGGCCCGATCAATAATGTAAACGAGCGCCAATCTGCTAGATCAGCGCTCGTTTACTGGGCCTATTACCACGGCCCAATAATCGTTTAGCGAGGGCTGCAGGGACATCGCTACTGATGTCCTTGCAGCCCTTGTTTAAACACCATACATTACCTAAGCATGTTGCAGGTTTTCTCCTGTGCTCCTTCTTCCTCCCAGTCATGCGCGCAGCAGAAGCTTCAGTGCGGCCTGTCTGAGCTGACAGACCGCTCAGCCAATCACTGGCCGCAGCGGTCCTGGCCAAAGATTGGCTGAGCGGTCTGTCAGCTCAGACAGGCCGCACCGAAGCTTCTGCTGCGCGTGGGACCGGGAGGCAGAAGGAGCACAGGAGAAGACCTGCAACATGTGTAGGTAATGTATGGTGCTTGTGAGATGGTCGGTCGCCCGCCGCGCCCGATGATTTTAGGTTTGAACCTAAATAAACAATCAGCCAATGACATGATCATCAGCTGATCGTTGTCTCTATTCCATGGAGCGATTATCGGTCGAATCGGTCGATTATTGCTCCGTGGAATAGGCCCCTTAGTCCTCACATACTCTGCAATGCCCACTGTAGGGTGCAGGTTCCTTGAAGAAGAATAGCTGGGGAAGCCACATAGTTTTTAGGTCTGGCCTGAAGCCCTGAAGGGTCCTAAAGTATTGTTTTTCTCCTGTGTTTCATGCTCTCTCTTTCCGGATGGAACAAGGATGGATCACCAGGATTTAATCCACAGGTGCTGGTTGAGCCCAAGTAAGCCTAGGTTTAGGCTTGGCAAGCAAGATCTTTCAAAGGACAAGATCAACTAGCTATCACACTTTCTTCCAGTCTGGGAGGTCTGACTTCTCCCCCAGTTGAGGGGGTTGGGCGTACGACAAGCTCCTCCCACTCTATAATGTTCTCACTCCAGATGTATGCGTAGTGTAAGAATTAACGTACTCATAGCCACAAAAGAGTGCACATGTCATACCATAACATGACAAGAACATTACACAAGTACCTAACAGTACAAAAACCATATAAAGAAGGTACTGTAAAAGACCATCCCAACCAACAGGTCTTAAAGGGTACACAGTGGGACACTGCTTTGCCACCTCTGCACCCACTGAGCCTATAGTAAGTGTATGTTGCACCTCTAAGGTAGTCTGAAATCCACCTCCAGTCTCATCAGAGGTTCAGACTGCGTCTCTGCCCCCGCCATGCTTTACACTGCAGCGCTGACTACCCAGGTTTGCTTTGGGTGTTGTGCAGATACTGTAGCTTACCGCTCTCTTCTGAATGAAAAGTTGGGCTCCAGACAAACTTTCAGCAATGTTCTCACAAAGTCTCTGTCTTTCGTCTTCTGACAGCTCCTCACGATAGAATCTTCTAACCTGTCAAGAGAACCAGAACACCAGACTAACAATAAGCACATGATGGATGTAGCCCCTGTAAAAACCAGCTCCCATGACCACCTACTCCCATGACGCTTAGACCACAGGCTTGCCCTCCCAGCCTTAAAACACTATCAGGCCTGAAATACATGACACTATGGGTTATAGTTACCTGAGAGAAATTATCTTCGTTTGAGTCGTCATATCTATCCACATCACCATATATACAAGACACACTCTCCTTATACTCATGTTTTTCTTTGGGACCTCCAAAACTGTTTGGATAATAATTGGGGGCATTTCCTGAGCAGAAAATTAAAGATTTATTCGGCATGATTATACAACATCATATATATATATATATATATATATATATATATATATATGTATATATATATATATAGCCCATCCAATCAGAACAATCTCCATATACAACATACCTTGGTTGTCACCCATGGCCATTAACCCGTCTCTCTCTACATTTGCTACTTTGGACCTCATGGGGCAGTTTACCGGAATCTGCGCAAAATTCGCTCCCAGCCGATACCGATGAGCGTCTCCGTAGGCAAACATGCGCCCCTTAAACAGATCAAAAAGAATTAAAAAAATTAACCTCTTGAAGATGCATGTGTAAGGCAGTGATAGCAGATCTACCATGCCAGGCATGGAAGCCTTCAGAAAGACTCCAGCTGACTAGTGGCTGATCAATACCTTGAGATTTTGTTGTTTGGGCCCTGATAAGAGGTCTGACAAGTTGGCCAACTATCAGACAACCTCCTAGATTCTGTAAATGCTACATTTAGCGATATCGATATCAGTGTGATAACTAATGTCAGTCATTGACTGTGACTGTCTATTGCCGATACTTATTTCGCAGCATTTTCTCCACACCTGGCTAAAACATTTGCACAGCACTGTATATGCCGTGCTGTTTACAAGTATTATAGTCCTCATATTGATCATTGTCTCATCCATCCTTATAATTCCCAGCATGCTGAGAGTTGTACACAAGATTTGCAGTATCTTACATGTAAAATCTTGTCAGGACTGGGTTCTATTCCCGGCACCAGGTTGTGTGGTGAGAAGGCGATTTGCTCCACTTCAGCAAAGTAATTGACTGGATTCCTGTTTAATGTAAACTTCCCCACTGGTATTAAAGGGAACTCCTCCTCGTACCAAACCTGTAGGTAATAATATAAAGTTACCACACTGTGTACAGTACCTACAGTACACTCACAAAGTGTAAACATCACCCTAAACTCCTCAGTAAAGGGAACGTCCACGTTTGTGGTCAGTTGTATCTAATATGAAAATTTAAGCCACTCTGCCAATAATTATTTTGAGGCCACACCTCTTATAGAGATCTATGTGTTTCCAGGGTAACAGACTACAAGCAAACACTGTGTAGTCTGATCATCTGCTCCCACTCTATCTCAAATCTACTTGTTGTCAAGGTACAATCAATAGATAAGCAGGGAGTATAGTAAATATAGATGGCAATATGACGGCAGGATCAGACTACAAATGGTTTATTTGTAGTCTGTTACCATGGAGATACATAAAACCAGAAATAATTATTTGCAAAGCTGCCTAAATTTTCCATTTAGGTCCCATTCACGTCACATTTTGGAGGCATCTGTTGGGTTGAACGTTAACAAAGTGGCAATAAAAAGACCCCAACTTGTACACGGCAGACCTGTTAACTTTAGTGGTCCGAAAGTAGTCTCTTTATTCGCCTTCTTACCTTTGTGATATCAAAAGGATTATAGGGCAACTTCTTGGCTTGTTCTATGGTCATGACCTGGATGTACAATGTCCAGGATGGGAAGTCCCCCTTAGATATTGCTTCGAAAAGATCTTTAATGGCATAATCAGGATTTGTTCCCGCCAACATCTTTGCTTTCTCTTTGGGGAGATATTTCTCCCCCAGGTCAGACTGAAGGGAAGACAAGAAGTCATGGTGAAAAAAACGTAATCGCAAATTACTGAGCATTGTTTGATGTGGATAACAACAACAAGCACTGTGCAGACATATACACTGTACAGACCAGTATACATACCTTGTAATCGAATTTAGCGTATACCGCTTCACCTCGGGAATTCACCAGCCTAAAGGCATGGTTCGAATGGCCACTCATGTGTCGAAATCCATCAGGAATACCTTTGTCCGAAAATAAGTGTGTGACCTACGGGTATCAGAGGACACGTATATTAACCCAAGTCAGTGGTCTACAAGGATTACATGCTGGTCACTTCATAAAGGTCAGAGTGTGGGTAATGTACTATCCTATGTGTAACTGAGAAAGTTATTGCCCATTATTAGCTTCATAACCGAGAGGGTGTGGAAATATTCCATATTCCATTGTATACTCCAATGCAGTAGCCAATCTCACTGATCTTCAGACCTGACCTCCTAATATAGGACTCCAGTTAAAGTGAACAGCCTCCACTAGAAAGTACGATGAAATTTTGACCACCTGGATCTGCCACTGGATTAGGTCCCCGAATGATCGGGAAAATCACCTTCTACATTACAGACCCCTCATAAAGAGCAATCTCTGGTACCTCATGAAGAGTTTCAGGTCGCAGGCTCAAGAAGTCCCAAAGCATGTTGGGATCTTTGCGATAAGTCTGAGGGTTTCTCCTCTGAGCATGAGAAAGTGATGGAAACTACAGGAGAAAAGATGTAAAGATGAATAATACAGAATAATCTTCATGATGAGCCCCCTATATGATTAATGATATAGGTGACATAGTATGGACGAGCTCCTCTTACATCAGGGATGGGGAACCTTTGGCCCTCCAGCTGTTGCCAAACTACAATTCCCATCATGCCTGGGCAGGAAGTTGTAGTCTTGCAACAGCTGGAGGGCAGTAGGTTCCCCATCCCTGTCTTACATTTTATAGATACTATGGGCTCCACCAGCCATTGTTTTGAGATGTTCCAAGAAAAGACTTAGGTGGTTGCACTCCAGTGTCATGGCCATGATCGATTGTTGAGGTACTTACATATAGTATGGAATACTAGCCCAAAATCTATAAATATATGATGTGAATGGATGGACCAAAACTGATCTGAAGTATATCAGGAGTATATAGTCAACAGTGATGTAAACTACAGACTTCTGGTGGTCAAGTACTGTGGAGGGTCTCGTATATGGCTCTTGACTTCATCAGAGAACTAATGGTGCTTTTAGACACACTACAACACACTAAGGCCTTCTGTTCACATCTATAATATTTTTTTACGGATCACAAAACTACATTCTGCAAAACGCATGGATGGCCAATGGAGTGTCACCCATGGTCCACCAACACTCACGGATGTGCACGGCCATGAATTTCTAGGAAGTTGGACCACACATATGGTCTGTATAATGGCATAGTGTATTTTTTGCAGTCCAGGCAAATTCACAAATTATGGAATCCGTGGTCATGCGCTATGGCCCATAAGACTAGAATGGGTCTGATACTGTCCAAAATAGCACACAGTATGTGGCAAGTGGTGTAACTCTTAGCCTGGTCTAGATGGAGGTACATACTAACCAGAATGGGGTCTCGTATGAAGAATATGGGGGTGTTGTTCCCAACAATATCCCAGTTCCCTTCTTCTGTATAGAATTTAACAGCGAATCCCCGAGGGTCTCTAACAAGGTCTGAAGTCCCAGATTCTCCAGCTGCAGAAATAATCGTGTGGAATAGGTCAAAGATACAAGACAGAAGAGGTGTTGATATGTACAGATGTACCAGGATTTATTGCTGGGGATCCAAAGATTAACTTGTCTAAATGAGAATACCTGGAAAATCTAGATAGTGTTTGTGTCCTTGTATATTTGTATGCAGGTAGGTGACTGGATGACCATAGACGACTGACAATTGAAAATACATACAACTTTCTGCTACCAGTTATAATAGGAAGAACAGCTCTGGAGTCTTGAGCACAAACTTCTGCGCCAACAAAGCCTACAGCTTACTTGTAGTGGAGAACCGAACGGCTACTGGCGTCCTCTTCCCAATATACTCAAACATCTTGGCTTTGCAATACTTGGTGATATCGTGAGTGACTTCAAAACAACCAAACGCTCCTGGAATAAAAAAAAAAAAAAAAGGAAGAATACTGTTCACATTATGGGGTTCTCTACCTATTACCCCATTCCATTAATTAATCACAAGATTTAGAGGGGAACAAAATTTATAAGAATAAAGAAGAATTTCACTTTTTAGGCCACAATTTACAGCGTGCCATAAATGACATTACGTAAAATTATTCTCTTTTTATTGAGGTAAATGAGGTTTTCAAATTTAAATTTTTCAGTTATATGATTAGAGCTAAGCAGTTAGGTCACATGTCAGACAGGGGGTGGGGCTAAACCGCTGTCAGTTTCCAAGGACAACCAACAAAATTTTGAAACCACTCTGTACGGTGTATGAGATGTATAAAATTACTTTAGGGCTATGTTCACACTGCGTATGAGACCGGCCGTTCCGTGACCCCGGCCGGGTCACGGAACGGCCGGTCTCTGGCCAGATCATCTCGGCCGGTACTTAAGTACCGGCCGGATGATCTTTCGGCCGCGGAGCTCTGATGTGGGCGCATCAGCGTGTGCCCGCATCAGAGCTTCCCATAGCACACAGTGAAGTGAGCGTCCGGAGCCGCTCTCTTCACTGTGTGAACTGACAGGGCTTTCTGCGGCCGTAATTCACTGAATTCCAGCCGCAGAAAACTGACCTGTCAGTTTTGTTCCGGCACCGCATGGGCTCCCGGCCGGAGCGTGTACGATGTGTGTACGCTCCGGCCGGGATCCCATTCAGCATATGGCTATGTTAACACTACGTAAAACTGCGGCCGTAGTTTTACGTAGTGTGAACATAGCCTAGATCTGTAAATAAAAATTATATACATAGAATTACATGGGCCTCATCTTATAAAAGTGACACCCTCCAGCCTTTCTTACCTGCTCCTCGAGCGTGCACCACCCTCTCTGGGATTCGTTCCCTGACAAAGTGAGCCATTTCTCCAATGAATACTGAATCTTGGAGGAGCATTGGCCCCCGAGGGCCCACTGTCAGTGAACTGGTTTTAAATCCAATGGGATTTCCCGTTGCCGTGGTCAAAACATCAGGCTACCGAGAAAGAACAAAACTGGAAGTTGGTATAATGGAAAAATATTCGTATTGGTGACATAAGTGTTGGACAGGAGTAATAATGTGAGAACCCTTATAGCATTATTAAAGGTAATTGATAGGAATTGTGATACCACCGCAGATGTCACATGTGGGCTATGACTGCAGTGATCATTGGGGTCCATCATCTAAAGCATTTGCTGTGGATTTGGAATCGAAGATGGCTTCTCCAAGATGGCTTCCCCATGGCTTCTATCTATGTGAGGAGAATGATGTACGAATTAACTACTACCAAACATGTAGTGGTTAAAAGCTATACAAAACAAAGACTGACAACCAGGGAACAAAAATAGTTTGGCAATTTTGATACCTATTTTGAAGGAATTGTCCGGACAGGACACTTCCCAGCTGTATACACCCCACCCCCTACACACACGCGCGCATGCTCCTGCCGGTACTTGGCTTCGCCCACAGTCACTGTTGTCCCAGTCACAGCTTGGGGACGTGACTCATCCAATCAGTGGCTAGGGCTAGGACACATCCCCCTAAAGCCTGAAGCGACTACACAACAGGCCCCAGAGTAGTACTAGTACTGGTGATAGCTCTGAAGCCAGGGAGGTAAGTACTTTTTCATAGCATACAATTTAAAACGAAAGTACCATTAGGTACATTTGCTTTATGTTTTTTACACAGATAGAATGGCGCAGAAAGCCGGTGCCGCGGTCCTTTATTTTAACCCTGGCCCGGGTCCCCGGAAACGGTGCCGTTCTATTCCCAAGCACCGACCTAGGCTGAAGCATTGGCCTGCCCCCAGTGGGAGGAACCCCCCGCCTCTCTATGAAGTGGCTCCATTAGAATCAATAGAGCCGCATCATAGAGGGGGTGGTACATTCACTTTAAAAGTGTCCTACCTGGACAACCCCTTTAAGGACTTTTAATTAGCCATATTAGCTGATACTAGAAGAAGGTTTGGACTTTCTACATTCCTTAACACATCGGTCCCTATTAAAGTTTAAACTTCAATATCACAGACACTGCAGTATGTGAGGCCATATTCCAATCCAAAAACAACAAGATGCCAGGTCATGATGGAGGTTACAAAAAATACCAGACCATATCAATAAACGTAGTGCTACCGTTTCTTTAATGTATACTCTATAATGATATTTATAAGAATTGTCTGTTAACTAATTTACTTAAAGGGGTGTTCCCTACCTCAAAAGTTATCCCCCATACCCTTAGGGCCCTATTACACGGAGCAATAATCAGCTGAATCAGGCGATTATCGCTACAGGTTGCCACAGTCGCAATAGAACAGTCACAAGAAAATCAGACAACTGCGCATGCGAGTATGACATTGATGACATTGGATGCTCCACTACTATTTTTCACAATGAACCTAAAAGAATAATCCAGGATTCAAAAACTTAGCTGATCTCTACCAGAAACAGCGCCACTCATGTTCTCAGTTTGCGTTTGGTATTGCAGCTCAGTTCTATTAAAGAGAATGGGGCAGAGTTGTAAAACCACGCACAACCTAGAATGAACCTGATTTAGAAATAAATGTTTCTTCGCTGCATCATTTCTTTGCTTGTATGTCATTCTAGAATGTACGGGCGAGGTCAGTGATATCTCTGCAGATTACAAAGTGCTTATAAATCGCTCATATTAATTGCAGGGCTGGGTGGCTACTCCCTTTTAATTAGACTGAAGGGCTATCCCATGGAAAACATTTATGATGTACGATTAATGAGGGTCACACTATTCGCACAGTTCTGAGCTGCTGCTTTCTCTCTGTCTCCCCCTCCCTTCTGAGACGGCTGATGTAAACAAGTCGCTGGCAGGCTTTATCTGCAACATTGTAGCTTCTTTGTAATTCCGAGAGGGTTATTCTGAGGTCAAGTTGCTAATGAACTCACTGTGAATAATCCTCCCAGCATTCCAAAGAAGCTACAATGTTGTAGATGAAGCCTGCCAGGAGACGGAATAGATAATAACAAGTATAGAATGAATTGTTAGTCTCACCATGGGCAGCGATATATCAAACGTTATAAAGTCTGGAGAACAAGAGAAGGGCTGCACCTCTCGCACATGTTTCATACTAAAGCTTCTCAACTACATAAAAAACCATCAGAAGAAATGGTGCGCTTAAACGGAACGATTATCATTTGAATTTTCGCAATAACGATCACATTTGAGCGATAATCGGCTCGTGTAAACACAGCGAACGATCAAGCAACGAGCGAAAAATCGTTCATTCCGATCTTTCAACATGTTTTCAAATCGTCGTTGATCGTGCGCTAAAAATTCGCAGATCGCTTTCACCGATTCACCCTACGTGTGAGATAGGCTTAAGCGATCTTAAAAATGATCGCAATAACGATTTTTCGGACGATTTATTCGTCTAAATGCTAATCGTTACAAAAACCAAATTGTTGCCTCAAAATCGTAAAACGATCGATTGGGCGAATTATCGCTTAGAGTAAACGCACCATTAGTATATTATATGATCAAACAAAATTGCCTCATGTACCACGTGCAGGTCTTCTGATACACATGAGTTCCTACTCTAAAAATGGCGCAGTGTTGGTCGCCGACCACAACCACCGTAAAGCCAGCGCACGGGGCTTGGTCCTGTGACATTGGGGCTGCTGGACCATTGGGTTGCATATGGACAGATTAAAAATCAATCCAATGTTTGGAGGTAGCCTCCATTACCGATAAGTATCCTAATAGCTGATCTTCCGATCTCCAGCCAGCTCACGTCCTATCCCATTATCCCATCACATGCAGATGTTGTGGTTTCGGCTCAGCAATGAGGTTATATGGGACAGGTTGTTGTGTCAGCGGTGAGGCATGAGATCCAGGAGATTACCATCCGCACACATGTAGTATTAGTGGTAATTAGACAAATTATTGGACGTCTCCAAAACGAAGAGCAAAATAAATGTGTTGAATGTCGGGCACAGCGGATACATTATAAAGCTGACGGGGAGGAGCGATGGCACGGGCTATAATTATTTAGTACTCAGGATAGAGTATCTTATACTTACACAAGGGACTATTCACAGCTCAAACCCAGTGGATGATAATAAAAGGCCAAACTAGATGGACCCAGTGGTCTTTTTCTGCTGACAATTATCTATGTTTCTATGGGATGGCCCAACAACGAGTCACTGGAGGTTGATGAGTATCCATATTATGGGTCCGCAATGTATGTATGCTGGTCTCCCAGACACAGGGACATATTGCTCGTACTGACTTCCCCAATCTGGTTCTTTTGCCTTTATTCCATGATAAGGTGTGTAAGAGGTGGTTTGATATTGTTCCCATTGTCTTCTCTTGGATATAGAAGGGCACCAAGAAATAACGAAGACCAGATTTAGGGGGTCCTCTGAAAAGTCCGTCAAACTGGAGCACTAGGAGGCCTCCACCATCCATTGTCCTTGATCCCAAAAAGTGGGGGGAATGCGAATGACTTTCTCATGAAGCTAGGCTGGTCATACACAATAGATTATTGTTAGACAAAACCTAAGAACCCATGTAATATGTCAACCTCCTGACCAGGGATGGTCCGAACCTGGTTCGTGTCGTACGAATCCGAACTCTCTGTAATGATTCCCGCTGCCTGGCAGCTCCGTGCAGCGGGCGGATCCAGCGGGAGGACCGCCTGGAAAACTGGGATACAGCCATAGCCATAGGCTGTATCCCAGTTTTCCAGGCGGTCCTCCCGCTGGATCCGCCCGCTGCACGGAGCTGCCAGACAGCGGGAATCTGATGCCGAGCATTCGGGTTCATACGAACTCGAACCTCGGAGGTTTCGGACCATCCCTACTCCTGACTCTACTATGATGGAAAACAGTGGGTCAAACAGATTTCAACTTCCCAGTCTTTTTGTTCTCCGTATGATAAGCCACCACCAGAGGAGTCTTCCAGCTGCCCCCAACTCTTCATTCAGAACACAATAATGCTTGGGCTGACCTAGGTGTACATATACAGTATATAGAGGGACTGAAAGAGAAAGCCGAATGAAAGGCTAAGGATCCCATGTGTATGGCCAGCGTAAGAGAGTATCAGACTCCATAGTTCATCAGTAGAGGACAACCATGTGCAGCAATTTCTCCTATATATGGCTGATAGAGTTTCAGGTTATGTCCAAGCCGTCCCCAGAGGTGGGATATGACCCTCCACCAATATCTTCCCAAGGGGTCCCCAGAAAGCTTAATCCAGCTTTAGCCTAGATATGAAGTATTAAAGAGTCACAAATGACCATTAAACTATGACCAAACAGTAGTGGTAATGCACATTGGAAAACTCTGGCGCTCCATATTACAACTGGTCAATCCAATAACTTGAAGAGAGACCATGGTAGTCCGATTTGCCTTTATTTGCCAGTCCTTTATTTTAGTAGCAAAATAATGTGACACCAGCATAGATGTTATTAGCTGAGCAAGACAGAGTGATGTACCACATAGACTGTAATCATACGCCGCGTTTCGGCCCCTTTGGGCCAAGCTCAATAAGATCATATGATCAAAGAGGGATGGATACAATGGTAGACCCCACCACCACGACCAATCACAGTTTTACAGCAGCTCCTATTGACGTATCAATGAAGTACTCAAATCTCTACTACCATAGCAATAGTAATGATCAGGCTGGAAATGTTTAGTTAAGTCCAATCGAATGGAGCCAAATATCTGGAATCCAATATCCCTAACCCTACTGTAGAGTACACAGCGGCAGGGAAACCCAACTTAAGATCCTTGATGAACCCTAAGTAAAAGATTGTAATATAATTCTATAGCCAGCACTCACAGTACTCTCTGGAATACAACCAATAACCAAGAACACCCAGTAGACTATAAAGTGTTTGTTACTTAAGAGAAAACAATCTATAAAAAGGGTAAATAGAGTGAAACCTCAATAAAGGGTCACCTCTTTACGAAGAGCTGGGCCTGATCTATACACAGCAGACATCAGCTGCTAATGACTGACATCAGCAATCATGCTGATGTCGGTCATTTAACCCTTTAAAGAGAATGTACCACTTCTCTAAAGGCAATTTTTTTTTTATATCACCGGGTCGATGCTGGCAGCATGGTCCATTTTTCAAACCACAGCTACAAGTTGGCCTAATTGCAGATGGAGAAACCGTCACAGATAGCAGGAATTGAGTGGGGGGGGGGGGGGGGGGGGGTTGAAAAATGGACCGTGCCACCAGTGCTATCACTTTAAATTCCCCACGTAATAATAATTATAGCATTTAAATGACCCCCGAAATGTGATCACAGGGTGGTGAACAGTTACTATGGCTAGTAGAGTGCAAATCCAATTGATCAATGCAATATGATAGCATTACATTGATCAGTATCCAGCGATTGCTTAACAAGTACAAAAATAAAAGTTTTAAAAAATATTTACAAAAATGTAAACAAAAATAAATACAAACATTAACACCACCAGGTGTGGAATAGCCCGATCCATTAAAATGCAATGTTATTAATCCTTCACGGTAAACGGCAGAAACAAATGAAGGACCCCCAAATTGCTGAATTTAAGCTATATCATATCTCATATCAAAAAATGACTGAAAGATGATTTAACCAAGAAAACTAAGGTCCAATCTGATAAGGATTCCAACATTTTTTCTAGACTGTTCTAGATCGGGAGAGGTTTTACTGTGCCCCTAGAATAATATAGTAGATGAGCATGATTACCTGAGTGCTTTGGGCTGGTTGCTCAAGCCCTTGGAAGTGAGGACTATACCGACATCTACCCTCCATGATGACAAGTGTGTTCTATGCAGCTATTAGGAATGACATATATATAGCACTATTAAAACTAGCACCTCCCTATAGCTCAGGTATGCATAACACGGCAGGTAATAAACCTCCTAATTATACAGCGTGACGCTATAAAATAAGGCTAGAGGGAATGCTGCATCAACCCTGCCTGCCAAGAGTACTGTATGAGTAGGTCACGGAGTCATAGGCACATAAGGTACAGCTGCTGTTATATACATATACTACATCCACACTGAACTCAGTAACTACGCAAGACTGGCAAAAAAGAGACTGGAGGCCATGAGCTGCCAGCACGTGCACCATCACCATCAGGGGCGTAGCTAGGATTAACAGGACCCCATAGCAAAAAAAAATTAAGCCCCCCCCCCCCCCCCCCCCCTCCCCTACGCACAACACAAAGCACTGCGCATATAGATTTATATATACACTATATGTTCTGTGCTTTACTGGTGGTGCACTGATAACCCCTCACCTCTGCATGGAGCTCTGCACATTTTCCTAATTGATTGCCAGCTGGAGAAAAGAGGTCAGAGGTTATCAGTGCAGTGAAGCAGAGATTTCTGTCTTCTGTTTGTTAACCCTTTTTTGTGTTGCAGCATGTAAGTAAACATTGGGTCACTTACACACTGCAGTACATAAGGGGTTAAGCAGAGGGACACACACTCTTACCTTCTCCCTCGGGCCCCCTTTCTGCATGGGCCCCATGGCAACTGCCTACCCTGCCTCTATGGTAGCTACGCCACTGATCACCATTACCTGATTCACTAATACACCAGGGAGAATGTCAACAACACAAATAGAGTTGCTATGATGGGTGGCAAATGGCAAACCGATAAGGGAATCATCGAAACATGGGATGGGCAGAGAGAAAGAATTAGGAATCAATGATAGAAGAGTATGTAAGAAAATGATATTTTAGGGTTTCAACCATTAGGAGTAAGCAGGAAGGGTACCATAGCTATAGGGGATGCAGAGATATCTCTATTGCCCATGCACCTTATACTAAAGATGGGGAAACCCACCGGTGAAGGGGGGACTACAGAGACAATGGTCGGCAGTAATTGATTATTCCACACGGGGGAGTGTTTATTATTATCGTGGGAGCCATCTACTAAAGGGGGTAATACACTGGTAGAGATCTACCAAAAGGGGGGACTACACAGGGGGACATCTACCAAAAGGGGGGACTACGCAGGGCGACATCTACCAAAAGGGGGGACTACACAGGGGGACATCTACCAAAAGGGGGGACTACGCAGGGCGACATCTACCAAAAGGGGGGACTACACAGCGGGACATCTACCAAAAGGGGGGACTACACAGGGGGACATCTACCAAAAGGGGGGGACTACGCAGGGCGACATCTACCAAAGGGGGGGACTACACAGCGGGACATCTACCAAAAGGGGGGACTACACAGGGTGACATTTACCAAAAGGGGGGACTACGCAGGGCGACATCTACCAAAAGGGGGGACTACACAGGGTGACATCTACCAAAAGGGGGGACTACACAGCGGGACATATACCAAAAGGGGGGACTACACAGGGGGACATCTACCAAAAGGGGGGACTACACAGCGGGACATCTACCAAAAGGGGGGACTACACAGCGGGACATCTACCAAAAGGGGGGACTACACAGCGGGACATCTACCAAAAGGGGGGACTACACAGCGGGACATCTACCAAAAGGGGGGACTACACAGCGGGACATCTACCAAATGGGGGGACTACACAGGGTGACATCTACCAAAAGGGGGGTCTACGCAGGGAGACATTTACCAAAAGGGGGGACTACACAGGGGGACATCTACCAAAAGGGGGGACTACACAGCGGGACAACTACTAAAAGGGGGGACTACACAGGCGGACATCTACCAAAAGGGGGGACTACACAGCGGGACAACTACTAAAAGGGGGGACTACACAGGCGGACATCTGCCAAAAGGGGGGACGACGCAGGGCAACATCTACCAAAAGGGGGGACTACACAGCGGGACAACTACCAAAAGGGGGAACTACACAGGTAGACATCTACCAAAAGGGGGGACTACACAGCGGGACATCTACCAAAAGGGGGGACTACACAGGGAGACATCTACCAAAAGGGGGGACTACACAGCGGGACATCTACCAAATGGGGGGACTACACAGGGTGACATCTACCAAAAGGGGGGTCTACGCAGGGAGACATTTACCAAAAGGGGGGACTACACAGGGGGACATCTACCAAAAGGGGGGACTACACAGCGGGACAACTACTAAAAGGGGGGACTACACAGGCGGACATCTACCAAAAGGGGGGACTACACAGCGGGACAACTACTAAAAGGGGGGACTACACAGGCGGACATCTGCCAAAAGGGGGGACGACGCAGGGCAACATCTACCAAAAGGGGGGACTACACAGCGGGACAACTACCAAAAGGGGGAACTACACAGGTAGACATCTACCAAAAGGGGGGACTACACAGCGGGACATCTACCAAAAGGGGGGACTACACAGGGAGACATCTACCAAAAGGGGGGACTACACAGGGAGACATCTACCAAAGTGGTTGCACATAAGGGAGGCATCTACTAAAGGGAGGACTGCACAGGGGGCCATCTACTAAAGGGGGACTGGCCATGCTGAGCTTTTATGTATAAGGGAAAATGAGAGATAAATGTATGGATACCTAAAGGCCATAAGAAGACAGCGGCTATATAGATGGCACAGTGTAGGCGAAGGACTTTGCACAGGGGCCCAAGAGCTACAAGTTACACCTATGCAAGTAATAGGTTGGCTGACTGTATCTTTCATCCAGGACCAAATTGATCATTGAATGCAAGATTAAAGGGAACCAATCACCTCCAAAATGCATATATAGCTTTTTAAATGTGCTGTTAGAGCCCACAGCACACTTTCCATACATGTTTCTATATACTCCCTGCCTCCCCCATGTAATCCATAAAGTAGCTTTATAAAACTGGCGCCCGGTATGCAAATTACATCAGGTAGTCACCTGGGCGGTGTTCGGCTAGATGGTAGTCACAGTCAGTCCGGGTCCCCCGGGTGTTCTTCGGTGGTAATCACGCCCCTCTGGGCGTGATTCAAATCACCCAGTAGCTCTGACATCACTCGGGAGCGCGCCGTGCACGACGTCAGCGCACCTACGTTCGTACGCCGACGCGCATGCGCAGTACAGCCGCTCCCATTCTGGCTGTACTGCGCCTGTGCAGAATAGCCGTGAACTCCTGCTCACACTGAGTTTGAGGCTATTCTGCACAGGTGCAGTACAGCCTGAATGGAAGCGGCTGTACTGCGCATGTGCGGCAGCGTAAGAACGTAGGCGCGCCGACGTCGTGCCCGGCGCGCTCCCGAGTGACATCGGAGCTACTGGGTGATTTGAATCACGCCCAGAGGGGTGTGATTACCACCGAAGAACGCCCAGGGGACCCGGACTGACTGTGACTACCATCTAGCCGAACACCGCCCAGGTGACTACCTGATGTAATTTGCATACCGGGCGCCAGTTTTATAAAGTTACTTTATGGATTTCATGGGGGAGGCAGGGAGTATATAGAAACATGTATGGAAAGTGTGCTGTGGGCTCTAACAGCACATTTAAAAAGCTATATATGCATTTTGGAGGTGATTGGTTCCCTTTAAAGGCTGTAACAGTAAGTGTTTAGCGAGACATAATTATTAGGGATTTGCCCTATAATCATTATTATTATGCTCTATATATCAAGAACAATAGAAAAATAGACATCACACAAAGTGATGGAACACAAATTGGTAACAATGGAAATCATGGGGTAATGTAGGAGTGGAATTCAGGTTACACAATGATAATATTTTCTGTACTTTCTTCCTCTAAGGGGTGTTTAAGCTGAAAGAGACACAATGTAAATGCAGAAATGCTTCGGTGGAGCAGGATAGGGCAGCAGCTGGCTCTCCTGACTGGCACCTATGGACTGGTCCAATGTACCAGCTGGAATGAACAGATAGATATTACTGGGTATGGCAGAGCAAAGGTTGGACCCTGGATTGATGAGAAGTATTAGCAGAATTTGACGGTAGTTGGAAACTGGATGGGCCCTCATAGCCTGGGCATGCATGCCAGCTGGAAGGTAGGGGCAGCTGGGACTAAATATGGCAGGCAGTAGTGACTGGCACTCCAAAGGGGCACTTGTAAACTTGTCATATGTATTAGAAGTGGCACCTTGGATCAGGGGTGGGGAACCTTTTTCCTGTCAAGGGCCGTTTAGGCATTTATAAAATCATTCGAGGGCAGTGGTGCAGCATGGGTTGGCAGCAACTAGGGCAAGGCAAAGTATTGTTAGCAACTCCCATTATGCCTCTAGTATTGTAGTTTACCCCCATGATGCCCCTAGTATTGTAGTTAACGCCCATGATGCCCCTAGTATTGTAGTTTACCCCCATGATGCCTCTAGTATTGTAGTTAACCCCCCATGATGCCCCTAGTATTGTATTTTACTCCCATGATGCCCCTAGTATTGTAGTTTACCCCCATGATGCCTCTAGTATTGTAGTTTACCCCCATGATGCCTCTAGTATTGTATTTTACCCCCATGATGCCCCTAGTATTGTAGTTTACCCCCATGATGCCTCTATTATTGTAGTTAACCCCCATGATGCCTCTAGTATTGTAGTTAACTCCCATGATGCCCCTTGTATTATTGTAAACCCCATGATTCCCCTAGTATTGTAGTTTACCCCCATGATGCCTCTATTATTGTAGTTAACCCTCCTGATGCCCCTAGTCTTGTAGTTAAACCCCCATGATGCCTCCAGTATTGTAGCTACCCCCCCTCCAGGATTCCCCATGTAGTATATTTACCCCCCCCCCCCCCCCCCCCCCCCATGGTGTTCTTCTCTACTCTAGAGGACTGGCCCGAGGTGAGACAGCGGGGTTAGTGCGGCACTCATGGACCAAATTTAGCAAAAAACAGAAACACGGATTGTTGCTTTAACAATGGGTCACGGCTCAGTCAGTGGGCGGTGTCACTTCTGCCATGTAACTCTGCATATATAGTGGCGTCCTTGGCAATAGCTGCATGTTTCCAGCTACAGGAGCAGGTTTTCCATGAATTAATGACAGGGTATAGTGTATATATTAGGATTATCCTAGATGCACCACCCTGTACTCAATAGATTTTTGTTTGTACAATTATTAATTTATTGATCGGCACTGTGATCGGGATGACATTGGTAACCCGTCACTTTTACCCGGCGTGGTGTATGGATCCTTAATCCTATAAATACCGTTTACAGCAGCAGAACTAACAGGGGTTAGAATACTGGTAGTTATTGTTCTCTTTCTTTACATACAAAGGACAATGGGAGGTTTAGGTCACTATACTAATAAACAGATCCTAAAGTGAACCGTCAGTGAGCAGGATACAATGGAGCATGCAGAGTATGCAAGTATACAGGTGTACGTCCATGGAGGATAGGAATAAACCTCTGCCAGACACCACTGTCAGTGTTTTATATTCTGTAGGAACAAAGGAAATGCATGCCCGATTAGGAGGTCCCCATATACATGAGATTACTGGCCTATCATAATAAAAGAGGACCACCTCTGGTTGAGGTAAGCAGGCTGGAGGGCCCTTAAAAGGGTTATCTGGGTAACAAAAACAATTTTCTAAACAATCCCCCTTCCCAATATCCTATGTGTTATATATATAACCTGTCTTGCACCCTTTCCCTGTTTTTTTCCCTCATACCTACCCACTGTGGATGTCTAAAATCATCTTCTCTGTGTCCTCTCTGACAATGCGCTGCTCCCTCTTCCCCTCACCCTTTGTAGTCACAGGAAATGTGAGCTCCTCTCTATGGAGCCAGGTTAACTGTCTATTGACTTGGTAAACCAACACCCAGGAGACATTATCTGCATCATCTCCATGCACCTGTGCCGCTTCCATAGACTGACATGTGTCCCTGAGCCTAGGTTTCTGTAATATGAAAAGTTATAGTTCTTTCTCAGCTTACTGTCAGTGAATGCAGGCATATGTACCTGTCTTTGTGTCTTGGCTCTGCATGTTGTAAGTGTTATGGATGGAGCTAGAATGTTTTCATTGTCAGTCAGCAAGCTGAGATCTAAACCTACACTACATCTCCTAGTAAACAGATGCCTGTTATGCAGCACATTGCAACACCATGCGCATGTCAGCTCTGCTACACCATGTGCGTGCCCGCTCTGCTACACCATGTGCGTGCCCGCTCTGCTACACCATGCCTGCATCAGCTCTGCTACATCATCTGCTAGTATGGAATACATACTGGGGTGATGTGATGCAAAATCAGTGAAAAAAAAAGTCCTTTGTTTACTGTGCAGTAGTAATGACAGCATTGAGCAGGAAAGAAAGATAAGGGGGAGAGTAAGCAAATAGACCAATCAGGTAGATGCATGATAATGTAATGTAGTTTCTTGGCCTGTGCCATCTTGGATATAGATCAACTTTTAGAGGAACTTGTAACTCAGGAATGGCAGCAGCTAGAAAGACAGGGGTGGCTCAAAATATTCAGAGGGGCTTGGTGAATAAGACCAGCTAGGTTTGGGAGCATTTCATTTGTTAAAGTGGTTATACATGGACACTTTCTTCCACAGACTCCCCACTCTTGTCTTCAGATTGGGTGGGGTGTTGCTGCTCAGTTTCATTGAAGTGAAAAGACCTTAAAGGGGTTATCCAGCGCTACAAAAACATGGCCACTTTCTTCCAGAGACAGCCCCACTCTTTTCTCCAGCTTGGGTGGGGTTTTGCTGCTCAGTTCCATTGAAGTGAATGGAGCTTAATTGCAAACCGCACCTGACCTGGAGACGTGTTATCTCTGGAAGCAAGTGGCCGTGTTTTTGTAGCAGTGGATAACCCCTTTAAAGCGACTCTGTACCCACAATCTGAGCCCCCCCCCCAATACCACTTGTACCATCAGATAGCTGCTTTTAATCCAAGATCAGTCCTGGGGTCCGTTCGGCAGGGGATGCAGTTATTGTCCTAAAAATGTATATTTATATAGTATATAGTGACTGAATGCTGATCTAGTATAAGTGAATGTTTTCATGTCATTAGCAGAGCCGCACACGTTCCGTAATATTTTCGGGTCCGGAAACCACCCACTAAAAATTACGGGTTGGACATCCGTATTGCTTCCGTATTGCATCCGGAAGCACGGAAGTCTGATGATGCCTGCACTTCTGTGCTCGGTCTTTACAGGCATCATCAGACCCCTCCTGCGATCACCATGGCAACCGGGGACGCTTCCGTGCTCGGCCGGGATTGGCATCATCAGACCCCCTCCTGCGGCGGCATCAGACCCCCTCCTGCGGCGACATCAGACCCCCTCTGTGGCATCAGACCCCCTCCTGCAGCATCATCAGACCCCTCCTGCTGTAAGGATGCGATCTCCTATGCGATCCTCCTGTGCCGTTCTGCCTTCAGTGCTCTTAATTGATTCATTGATACTTTCCTAACTACATTGTAAACACCCCAATTTATTGAGGTAATTGGTACTTGTACCTTTGTAGCCCAGCTGCCAATCATCATTACCAATTAGCACAATAAATTGGTGTTTATTATGCGGTTAGGAAAGTATCAATGAATCAATTAAGAGTCTGTGAGCAGTGAATGAATGGCCTGTCAGCTAAATTCGGCACAATATAATAGATCCCAGCACTTCTATATACTGCTGTGCAAATAGGAGCATGAGTTATCCATATTTTTCATATGCCAAACATGTTGCAATCCGCAAACAATCCGTAGACAATTGATGTCAATGAGAGCATCCGTGAAAAAATCTGGGGCCGCACCGGGTCCGCACTAGGACATGTCCTTTTTTTTTTACGGATTGATTTTCATCCATTTCTGCTACTGATCGTGTGAATAGCCCAATAGATATCAGTGTGCACTAACTCGGATACGGAAATACGGATCCGTAAATTACGGAACGTGTGAATGCAGCCTCAGAGTGTGTGATCTTCAGGTTGTGTATTTCCTGGGTTACTCATATTTCTTGCTACTTTCAGCTTTGACTATACAGACTATTACTGGCTTTCAGACATAGTTAGTAATGTGTCAGTAAGTTTAGGGTACGCTCCTAGATGCTTCCTGTCATAACAGGTACTTCTAGGTATGGATAGCAATTACGTGAGTCGCTTATAACGCCATTATAAACTGTTTTCACCACAACGAATAATAGCTGCTTTTACTATATCCAAAGGCGAGAAGTCCACAGTATAGGGAGTCATTTTGCACTTTTAAGATTGGGTGGGGTCATCTGATCAGGTTCCTTATCTCTTGGCCAAAGTGGAGAATAGCTACAAAGAGTGTCCCTCACTCTAGAGGAACTGTCCAGAATAATCCATCCTTAGGGCTGAACTGCCCATCTGGCAATTTTGGTAAGTGCCAGATGGGTCGGTGTCCTCTATGGCCCATCCTTTATAATATACAATGGTTCATACCCTGTGTTAGGGCTGGCTCCCATATAATCTTTGGCCCAGGGTAGATTCTATCATTTGTGCCGGTAAACTGCCAAAGGGAGACAGATCCCACAACCAATCCCATTGTTCTCTGTTGTGGGATCATTCATGATATCTGCCGCTTCTGTTGCAAAACTGGACTGGTGCACAAACCATATAGAATGTCTTCAGCAGCATTTTCCTATCCGGCTCTGAATCTTTGGTAGTAGTAAATGGTGTAATGCCTATAATGAGTTCTGGCACTTATTGGGGGTCAGTTTTGTCATGAACATCTGATTCTCGTGGATCTGATATATAGGAACCTAACCTTACACAGACAACACTTTGATGCATATGGGCACTGGATAATTGTTCTCTATGGTGGTGGTACAGGTAGCGCTACACTTGGTACCACATTTCCTTACAGATGGCAACTCATAGCTTAGCGTTTCAACCAGGACGACACTAGGATCAAGTATGGATTGTACATAAGCAAACAACCCTTCATGTCCAAATACAATCCCCTTAATGTAAGATGGGCTTCTCAATGACAAGCTGTTCTTTCCCCCTTCATTTGAACTAAATCTGTTGGACAACCATAAAGTAGGCGTTCATATCCCCTGCAGTGCCTCCACAGGGGAAAAGGAGTATTACACATTACTCGTTCAATCAGATGTCATAAATGTGCTGAGTCCTCCAAAGCAAGAGATGCTTTTTGTAGCCACCTTCTATTCTAGATAACTGATGGTCCTGGATGGGGGTCACCCCTAACAATGGGTTTCCTATGGCAGACAACCCCTTCCATGTAAAAGAGCCCATTATACACAGAGACCAAACCCACCAGCACCACCAGCAAGTTACATGGTGGCAGTCGGAATGTCTCACTACTGATGGAGTATCCATCTTTCCAACGCGGGCAGCCCAATTCCTATGTGTTTAATGGCTCCAGGAATGCGCTCCTACAAATGCCCGAAGATGGTGTCACACATTGTATTAATAGCTTCACGCTGGTTCACATTAAGCTTTTTTTTTTTTTTTTTTTAATTCTTAAGTCTGATTACAGGATGAAAATAATTATATTGCTATTAGCATCCAGCTCACTCATCTGGTTCTTCAACTTATTGTAATCCACTTTTACACTTGGCTATTAATTCATAGATAGATAGAAACCATTAGGTAATGCATTAAATTAACAGAACAAAACAGACGTCCCATTTAAAAAAAAAAAAATCCAGATTCATTGGAAGTTGTGGTACATCACGCTTGATGGTTACAGTGAAGGCACAGCAAGCTTGATGGCTGCAGTACACTCTAGGTGGCGCTATTACACTTGGTAGTTGGTCAGTCCTTTAAACACAAGTTTAAAGAGATAGTTCAGCAAAATCTTATTTCAAATCAACTGTAGCCAGAAAGTGCCAAATTTGTAATCTCAAGTGTTCCAGTACTTATCAGCTGCTGTATGTCTGGCAGGAAGTGGCTTATCCTTTCCAGTCTGGAGAGCAGGAGAGGCGTTCTATGGCGGTTTGCTCCTGCTCTCGACTTTTCCAGTTCTTTTACAGCAGCTTACTTTAATCACCACAGACAGAACTGGAAGCCAGTGGTGAAAATGAAAACTGGGGGCACAGAGCTACTGATACAAAGCCTCAGCCCCCACACATAATGCTATCACCACTCATTCTGCCGGGGCTTTCGTGCACACAACACCCACTGACAGCCAGCTGTGTCCTGGCAGCAGGAGGGCAGGGATCGGGGCTTAGGCAGCCCTGCAGTTCCCAACTCAAACAGTGGTGGCAGCAGAGAGGCCGGTGTCACCACTTACTGCTGCCACTAAACATATAATAGTATATGATTAAGAAATGTGCCATTTATTTTAATTATGTTATATTGTAAAGTAATATATCTTTATTAAAGCCATGTATAAAATATCTTTTTATAAATGGTTTCTTTTTAGGAGTAACCCAAACAAGGAGGGGAAATCTCATCTCAACAATCTATATTTTTCGCCCCCAAAAGCCTTTAGGATAGGATTAGACAGGCGCATAGATAGCAGATAATAAACGTCTAATGACTAGGAGATGTGTTAGGACGGTATACTGGTTGGGTGAGATTTCGGAGGTATTCAGCGCTCTATAAAGGTTGGGGATGGCCTATCACGGCTGAGGAGCAGACACCTCCATCAAGCTGGGAGTTATAAAGGAGAATACTGAGCTTGTAAACAGACCTGTAAAATCTCAAAAGCTGCGCTAGATTAGACCCGAACTTAATGGCTTCTAAAATGAACATTATTCTACCCTATACTTATATAAGTTATAGTGTGAGAATTATACCGCCCCGTGTTTATAAAGCAGTGAAACATAGGAAACACATAGAGGCCTATACAAAGTATAGTATATCTGCTCTGGATAATCGCTGAACCTGCACATTTCTGCAGGACTGGACGTCTATATAATGCAGGGATGGGGAACCTTTGGCCAGTAGGGCCGTATTTACCACTAGGCACCCATGGTCCAGTGCCTAGGGCAGCACCTTGCAGGGGGGCAGCACCAGGGAGCAGGGGGAAGGAAACAACTCGCCCCCCCCCCCCCCCCCCGAGTCTCCCACCTCCTGTTCAGACTTGCCAGAAAATCTGGTGTCTTTTCGAGAGGGGGGGGGGGTATGGTGGTATTGGTCAGGTCTGGTGTGGCAGTGTTATCCAGTCACAGTATGGTGGTATTTGTCAGGTCTGGTATGGCAGTTTTATCCAGTCACAGTATGGTGGTATTGGTCAAGTCTGGTGTGGCTGTGTTATCCAGTCACGGTATGACGGTATTGGTCAGGTCTGATGTGGCGGTGTTATCCAGTCACACTATGGCGGTATTGGTCAGGACTGATGTGGCGGTGTTATCCAGTCACAGTATGGTGGTATTGGTCAAGTCTGGTGTGGCTGTGTTATCCAGTCACGGTATGACGGTATTGGTCAGGTCTGATGTGGCGGTGTTATCCAGTCACACTATGGCGGTATTGGTCAGGTCTGATGTGGCGGTGTTATCCAATCACAGTATGGTGGTATTGGTCAGGTCTGGTGTGGCTGTGTTATCCAATCACAGTATGGTGGTATTGGTCAGGTCTGGTGTGGCTGTGTTATCCAGTCACAGTATGGCAGTATTGGTCAGGACTGATGTGGCGGTGTTATCCAGTCACAGTATGGTGGTATTGGTCAAGTCTGGTGTGGCTGTGTTATCCAGTCACGGTATGACGGTATTGGTCAGGTCTGATGTGGCGGTGTTATCCAGTCACACTATGGCGGTATTGGTCAGGTCTGATGTGGCGGTGTTATCCAATCACAGTATGGTGGTATTGGTCAGGTCTGGTGTGGCTGTGTTATCCAATCACAGTATGGTGGTATTGGTCAGGTCTGGTGTGGCTGTGTTATCCAGTCACAGTATGGCAGTATTGGTCAGGTCTGATGTGGTGGTGTTATTCAGTCACACTATGGCGTTATTGGTCAGGTCTGATGTGGCGGTGTTATCCAATCACAGTATGGCGGTATTGGTCAGGTCTGGTATGGAAGTGTTATCCAGTCACAGTATGGTGGAATTGGTCAAGTCTGATGTGGCGGTGTTATCCAATCACAGTATGGCGGTATTGGTCAGGTCTGGTATGGCAGTGTTATCCAGTCACAGTATGGTGGAATTGGTCAGGTCTGATGGGCGGAGTTATCCAGTCACAGTATGGTGGTATTGGTCACGTCTGGTATGGAAGTGTTATCCAGTCACAGTATGGCGATATTGGTTAGGTCTGGTATGGAAGTGTTATCCAGTCACAGTATGTTGGTATTGGTCAGGTCTGGTATGGCGGTGTTATCCAGTCACAGTATGGTGGTATAAGGTCTGGTATGGCGGTGTTATCCAGTCACAGTATGGTGGTATTGGTCAGGTCATTCACAATATATTGGTATTGGTCAAGTCTGGTGTGGCTGTGTTATCCAGTCACGGTATGGTGGTATTAGTCAGGTCTGGTATGGCGGTGTTATCCAGTCACAGTATGGTGGTATTGGTCAGGTCTGGTGTGGCTGTGTTATCCAGTCACGGTATGGTGGTATTAGTCAGGTCTGGTATGGCAGTGTTATTCAGTCACAGTATGGTGGTATTGGTCAGGTCTGATGTGGCGGTGTTATCCAATCACAGTATGGCGGTATTGGTCAGGTCTGGTATGGAAGTGTTATCCAGTCACAGTATGGCGGTATTGGTCAGGTCTGGTATGGAAGTGTTATCCAGTCACAGTATGTTGGTATTGGTCAGGTCTGGTATGGCGGTGTTATCCAGTCACAGTATGGTGGTATAAGGTCTGGTATGGCGGTGTTATCCAGTCACAGTATGGTGGTATGGGTCAGGTCAGTCACAATATATTGGTATTGGTCAGGTCTGGTATCCTGTCACAGTATGGTGGTATTGGTAAGGTCTCATATGGCGGTATCAAATGTGACGCCTGGAGCTATTACCTACCAATCTACCAATCCTGATGCTAATTGGTAAGTGAAGATGCGGCTCCTAATACGTCCCTGCCCTCCAGCTGTTGCACAACTACAATTCCCATCATGCCTGGACAGCCAATGCGTAGCTTTGGCTGTCCAGGCATGATGGGAATTGTAGTTGTGCAACAGCTTTAGGGCCAAAGGTTCCCCATCTCTGATCTAATGTGGCCTACCAACCCTTCCCAATGGTAGAGGTACTGGCCTGTAGTATTTCAACCACCTTTTTTGCTCTTGGAGAGACAAGCCACTGCCATAAGGAATTTGGCAGCAACCGCTTTCCTAGAATACATGCATGCACAGCATGGGTGAGCTTACACGTGTATGGCAAGATGTTTCCTATAATGAGTATGGTATCTCTTGGTTCTCAGATTTCCTACAGTACAAGTTCTATATTTCTTGAAAGCCCGGGTGAGATCCTTTCCTTTTCTGAGTGGCATCCGCCATGTTGTGCCAATGATCCATAGCAGTGGAATCCTGTGAGGAGTCTGTGATGCTAACTAACAGCTAGAGCCAATCAAACTTCAAAGGGTAATATAAGAGCGACTCCCTAATATACTTTCATTATGGTGCGTTTACACAGAGAGATTTATCTGACAGATTTTTGAAGCCAAAGCCAGGAATGGATTTGAAAAGTGGATAGATCCCAGTTTTTCCTTTGTGACCTGTTCCCTGTTTATAGTCTGTTCCTGGCTTTGGCTTCCAAGATCTGTCAGATAAATCTCTCTGTGTAAACACAGCATAAGCTGAATCAATCCTTATACAAGCAGCGAACATCCCTCCAAATCACATGTACAGTCAGGACGGCTGTCAGCTGGACGGACATCCCACCATACACATGTACACTCAGCTGAGCGTGCATGTATTCTGAATAAGGAGACGGGCCCCTGCTGACAGGAGAGAGAAGGATCAGGCATGCAGAATTTAAACTGCCCAATCCTTCTGTTCCTAGGAGAGATAAGCCGCCGCTTTAGGTGTTTGACAGCAGCTTACTACCCCACCAGGTGGACAAGACTGTCGGCCAAACAGACGTCCTTCCCACCGATTGACTCAAACCGTCTGGATCCCATCCCTGCTATTTAGTTGACTGTACTATATTGACTCTACCGGTTCTTTAGGCGTATCGCCCCATCATGCACTTTATTATGCTATTACTGGTTTATGCATATAATTATACTATTATGTAATGAGACTTTTGTACATTCTTGCACTCATCGTCTCAGTATGAGAAATCGACATTCTCAAGAGATGTTTTTTAGCTGTGCGTGAGGGACGGTGACTAATCCGGAATGAAATCCATTACCGGGGATTGTAGGACACCTCCTCATGTGATGGCTGCTCGTATTCCATGTGTCACCGGCTTCAAGTGCATAGAAAAAAAGAGACGGATCCTGATGAGCAGGGGCAGCAAGCAAGGATTGTCATATGGAGCCCCCACTAATTTATATGGGACAGGACCCCAAGCTAATCCAGCTGAATCACAAATACGGTATTTTATCTAGACCAGAAACCTCTTACAAATGACCAGACAAAAAAAAATTATATCAGACCCCCAAAAGAAAAAGAGACACAAAAACGTCCCTCTAAATGAATACAGACACCAGACTAGACCCCTAAACAAATAGATGCCAAATCTGACCCTAACGATTAGCGAACGATTAGCGATAATTTTAGGTCCAGATCTAAGGGTGCGTTTACACAGAGATTTATGAAGCCAAAACCAGGAACAGACTATGAACAGGGATCAGGTCATAAAGGAAAGCCTGAGATTTCTCTTCCTTTTCTAATCCATTCCTGGTTTTGGCTTTAAAAATCTGTCAGATAAATCTTTCTGTGTAAAATCAATGACATACGAACGATTTTTCGATCGTTGTCTGCAATTATACATAACGATTATTGTTTAAATTCAAACGATTTAACGATTTTTTGCACGATAATCATCCCGTGTAATAGGGCCCTCAGCAGGTCCCTCATCCATCCAACCACTATGCACAATCACTGGAGACACAACTGACATACACAAACACACATTACTGACACAGATACTGACTGACATACTCATTACGGACACTGATTCACTGACACTCACACTTACTGACTGACACACATTACTGAAAGACACACAATACTGACTGATACACTTATTAACTGACACACATTAATGACTGACACACACACACCTACTGACTGGCACACCCTACTGACTGAGACACATTACTGAAAGACACACAATACTGACTGATACACTTATTAACTGACACACATTAATGACTGACACACACATACTGACTGGCACACACTGACTGACACACATTGCTGACAGACACACAATACTGACTAATACACTTATTAACTGACACACATTAATGACTGACACACACACACATACTGACTGGCACACACTTACTGACTGACACACACTTACTGACTGACACACATTACTGAAAGACACACAATACTGACTGATACACTTATTAACTGACACACATTAATGACTGACACACACACACATACTGACTGGCACACACTTACTGACTGACACACACTTACTGACTGACACACATTACTGACCGATACACTTATTAACTGACACACATTAATGACTGACACACACACACACATACTGACTGGCACACACTTACTGACTGACACACACTTACTGACTGACACACAATACTGACTGAAACACTTATTAACTGACACACAATAATGACTGACACACACACACACACACACCTACTGACTGGCACACACTACTGACTGAGACACACAAACACACACAGAACTTATAGCTCAGTCTTCTCCCTCTTCCTCTGTCCCCGTAGTTCAGTAGCGAATAGGATAGAATGTTTGGGCTGCTAGGAGGACCTCCAAGGAGTCCATACATTCTAGGCACAACCGATCTCTGTAATTAGGTAGAGGACCTTCCGATCAGGTGATCAGGTCCTACAATGAGCAGGCTGAACACCAGAAGATACAGACACCAGACCCAGATGGTCTGCTTGGTGCTCGGCTAAAGGCAGAAATACACACAGTCCCAGAAGAAGAATGCTTTAAAGGGGGTAGTTCACAAAATAATAATAATAATAATAATAATAATAATCATCATCATAAAAAAGCTTTCAAATCAACTGGTGCCAGAAAGTGCCAGAGATTTGTAATTTAGTTCTATAAAAAAAAACCTTCAGTCTTCCAGTACTTATCAGCTGCTGTATGTCCTGCAGGAAGCGGTGTATTTTTTTCTAGTCTGGAGAGCAGGAGAGGTTTTCTATAGGGATTTGCTTCTACTCTGGACATTTCCTGACATGGACAGAGGTGGCAGCAGAGAGCACTGTGTCAGACTGGGAAGCATACGCCACCACTTGATGGAAAGATACAAAGGTATAAAAAAAGGTTGCTAAAAAGAAAAAAAAAATCACTGCAGTATGTGAGGGGTTAATAGATAATGGGCATTTATTGAAGCTCCGTGCAAAAATTGTTGTTGTTTTTTTAAGCTACAACACAAAACAAGACAAAAACTGGGAAAAAAAAATGAAAAAGTAAAAAAAAAAAAAAAGCAACATTACAAAAAATAAGAAAAAACTTTCTTAACAAAAAAAAAATTGTGCTGACTGTATAAAAGGAGTGGAACTACAAGTCTCAGCATTGCAGCCGGTTACATGACGCCAATACCGAAGAGACACGGTAGATAAAGCGCTCGTTCCTATTGAGAGCCGCTACAAGACTACATTTCCCGGAATGCCTCGCGCGGCGACTTCCTATCGCGTCACTGACAGAGGCGGGGCTAGCGGACAGTCCCTCGCTGCTTTCCGTAGACTTCCTTACTACAGTGTGAAAGGCCGCAGCGCCGGAGAGAAGGTAACTATGACAACTGCTCCGGGTTCCCGGTGCCCGGTATAGGGGTTTATTGTTCTCTGGTCACTGCTGTATAGAGCTGCTCACTTTCCGGCCCGTGTATTACATTGTATGGGGGCCGGCATGGCTCAGCCTCCATTATCATGGTCTGTGACCACTCCACAGCTTCCTGTCCCCTGCCAGTCATTCAGTCTAGGCCAGTGTGTTGTAGAATATGATGCTCTATGTGAGGCCTGGGGTAGGTTGACTTCCACCTTGAATCACATGATCAGCTTTTGACCAGGTGACCATGTGATCACTTTGTTGCTCTGCTGCAAAATGAATGGCTTGCAGGTGACCATGTCATTTACTGTATAATATTGGTTATTATTATAGAAGCATTATTGCATACATTATAGGGCCCCATACACTGTATAGTCATAAATTGTCTGAACCTGCCGACTGTCTGGCAGCGGCTTCTCTCATTGAGAACCTATAAACACTTGTCAGTTCTAAATATTCGTGTGTGGGAAAATAGCTGCCTCGGACGACGCGTGCCCTATGTTCTAGCTGCCTCGGACGACGCGTGCCCTATGTTCTAGCTGCCTCGGACGACGCGCGCCCTATGTTCTAGCTGCCTCGGACGACGCGCGCCCTATGTTCTAGCTGCCTCGGACGACGCGCGCCCTATGTTCTAGCTGCCTCGGACGACGCGCGCCCTATGTTCTAGCTGCCTCGGACGACGCGCGCCCTATGTTCTAGCTGCCTCGGACGACGCGCGCCCTATGTTCTAGCTGCCTCGGACGACGCGCGCCCTATGTTCTAGCTGCCTCGGACGACGCGCGCCCTATGTTCTAGCTGCCTCGGACGACGCGCGCCCTATGTTCTAGCTGCCTCGGACGACGCGCGCCCTATGTTCTAGCTGCCTCGGACGACGCGCGCCCTATGTTCTAGCTAGTTCGGACGACGCGCGCCCTATGTTCTAGCTAGCTCGAGCGACGCGCGCCCTATGTTCTAGCTAGCTTGGACGACGCGTGCCCTATGTTCGTGGCCACCAGACAGTTATCTGGGATAGCCGCTTTATGGTTATGATGGCTGGGACCCCCACAATCTTCAGTGGAAGAGAGCAGATCCCCCTGTTAGGGTGCGTTCACACTACGGAATCCAGCGGATAAGCCGCGGATAAGCCCACTGTCATAGACAGTGGGACGAATTACCCCATCTGCTCCAAAAATTGGGCAATTCTTTGGCAGATGGCGGAATCTGCCCCACAATAGAGTGGAGATGCGCCTGGGGGAGAGCGGTGGGTGATCCGCCTGGATTCATCAGTGTGAACCTACCCTTAGGGTAAGTTCACACTGAGTAAAACAGGCGGAATCCGCCCTGTCTTGCCGCCATTCTCCGCTTAAAGAAGTGACGTCACTTCTTTGAGTGGCGGCTGCGGAGGAGCGCATGCCCTCTCATTCACTCACATTGGGACACTGAGCATGGCGGAGAGATCCGCCGTATTTGCTCAGTGTGAATGTGCACACTGAGGAATTGAACAGGAAAGTTTTTTGCTTGGAATTTCAAGCCTGAATTACTTCTATAGGATTCCTCTAGCGGAATCTGCACAAGGAATTTACTTGTCAATTCTTTGGATGCGTTCACATTGAGGATTCTGCTGCGTGCTCCTGCTTGCATCTCCGCCCGTCCAATAGACTCTATTCTATGGACGTGTCACTTCTTTGGGCGGACGGCAGAATATGGGGAACACGCGAGGGGCAAGCAGCGGGAACTTTTCCATGGGAATTCCCTTAGGTTGCGTTCACATTGAGGAATCTGCGCAGAGAAGTTCCGGCAGATTCTGCCCCTCGCTTCTCCGCCTGTCCCATAGACTCCATTTTATGTTCAGGCAGATTCTACTGTCCGCCCAAAGAATTGACATGAGATGCGAGCAGCGGAATCTGCGGAAAGTTATCCGCACGAATTCCAGTCCGCGCCCTTAGGGTGGAATGCGGATCCGCAGCAGAATTTTCCCGACGGAAATTCCACCGTGTGCGTGAATGAGCGGAAACCCTATTATCCACAATAGAAAATAGAAATATTCATATTCAACCGGCGGAATTTCAAGTTTTGGTCTTGCATTTTGATGCGGAATCTGCTCGAAATTCTGTGAGAATTGCTTAGTGCGCTTATACCCTTAGAGTGGATGCGTTCATTGTCCGAGATGTGGTACTAGGCGAGCGCTGTACTCGGCTATCTCATATAGAGAATGAATGAGAGTGCAAGAGCGTGCGCATCCAATGGTCCCTGTTCTCCAGTCTTTCACTATTAGTGGCTGCACTTGGTCTCTTTCCATAGAATATACAGTTTAAGCCAAAGGCAAATCTCACACCTGGTCCCCAGATCCTAAAGGAATTATCCAGGATTAGAAAAACACAGCTGCTGCTTTCTTTTCAGAAAGGACGCTGCACATCACACCTATGGCTGACACTAATGTCTCTCGGCTACATTGATAAACCAACGCCAGGATGTTGGTATATAATTTGATCAAACCATATTGCCCCATGTACCACGTGCAGGTCCCCTGGTTCACATGAATCAGCGACCACCAACCCCGCAAAGCATGCACAAACAGGGAAGGGAGGCTACAGAATGGCTCTGCAACCCCAATGTCACAGGACCAATCCTCAAGGGCCCCCCCGAACCCAGCAGGCACTGCCAGCGGAGAAAGCTGCCCCCCAAGCAACACAAGTGTGAACATGGTCTTATCACTCACCATTGCTCCTGCAGGTAGAATGGGAATAATAGGAGGTACTAATCATGTGTGCACAGGTGCCTCCTGCTGATAGCGGTCACATGGGTCTTACCAGGAGGAGTGCTAACACTCAGAAAACAGAGAAACGTAAAATACGGACAACCTGGAAGACGGAAGACCGGCACGTGGTACATGAGGCTATATCGTTTGATCAAATTATATACCAACATCCTGGCGTTGCATTTTAAATGTAGCCAAGAGGCATTAGTGTCAGCCATAGGTGTGGGGGGCAGCAGATCCTTTTTCTTTAGTTTTGTTTTTCTTTTCAAAACAGTGCAACCCCTGACCTTAGTTTGGGTGGCATACTCCTGCGAAAATCTTTTACTTTTAAATCAACCGGTTTCAGAAAATTACATAGATTTGTAATTTACTTCTATTTACAAATCTCCAGTCTTCCAGTACTTATCAGCTGTTGTATGTCCTGCAGGAAGTGGTGTATTCTTTCCAGTCTGACACAGTGCTCTCTGCTGCCTCCTCTGTCCAGAGTAGTAGCAAATCCCCATAGAAAACCTCTCCTGCTCTGGACAGTTCCTGACATGGACAGAGGTGTCAGCAGAGAGCACTGTGTCAGACTGGAGAGAATACACCACTTCCTGCAGCTGATAAGTATGGGAAGACTTGACATTTTTAAATAGAAGTAAATTACAAATCTATTTAACTTTCTGACACCGGTTGATTTAACACAGAACTATTTTCCCAGCATTTGTCTATCACGGCATGCTGGGAGTAGTAGTGTTGCACAGTCTGGCACTCAACACTATACACAATAATGTCTTGCATCTCAGCAATGCTCTGTGTGTTTATCCGCTGTCCCCGGCAGACTGAGACTTGTAGTTCCCTAGACCTTTGTTTCTGTTCTGCGTTACTCACTTCTATCTCTTTGTGATCCAGGGGTCATCATGTCTATGTCACACCTCTACGGGAAAGATGAGGACAGCGATGGGGTGGAGATGGAGAGCTTCCAGATCACCGACTGGGACATACAGAACGAGTTCAACCCAAACCGCCGAAAACATTGGCAGACGAAGGAAGAAGCCACGTACGGCATGTGGGCAGAGCGGGACTCTGATGACGAGAGGCCAAGTTTTGGTGGCAAGAAGTAGGTGTATCATCTCTGATATGGGGCTTCAGTTCATAGTCATGTGACCCGGAGAGATGTTGTGCCCAGGGTTATAGCATGTAGAGATCAGCGAATCTTTCGGACTTTTGGTCCGAAAGCAGTTCGCTCTATCGGCGTTCCTGTGATGCCAGCTCCCGGGAATATGCGGCCAGGGAATCGATCCGGAATATCTTGGCCGCATATTCCCAGGATCGCAACTATGTGGCCGGGATCACAGGCATGATAATAGAGCGCAGATGCCGTCGGGCGAAAAGTTCGACGGTCCGCTCATCACTAATAGCATGATAGGTGCTGTAGGGCATATGGATAGACTATATCATCAGGCAACTATTTATTAATAAGTAGTTGGTGGTCTTCTTCTATACTTCCTCCTTCCCCCGCACATATACAAACCTCTCTGTAGTCCAGCAGTATAAGCTGCATACATTTGCATTTAAAGGGTCACTGTCGTTTAATTTTTTTTGCAGAAATCAATAGTACAGGCGATTTTAGGTAACTTTCTAATTGTTTTTTTTTTGCCGAAAATGCACTTTTATCATGAAAAAGCAGTTTGAAGCTCTCTAACCCCCCCCCCCCCCCCCCCCCCCCCCAATGAGTTACTTTACAGCTACATCACCGGGCTGTCTGCACTGACCTCTGAATACCAGCTTTCACACAGGTCCTGCTGTGTAACCCTTTGTTATCTGCTGGGGACTAATCTCCCCCCTCCCCTCTCCATAGATTACACAGGGCTCGACTGATGTAAAAGAGTCGAGATTTCCTGATAATGAACAGTGACTGAGAGAGAGGGGGAAGCTGGGGAAAGGCTTTTTGAATGTAGATAATGGCATATTTGCCTAATAAATCCAATTACAAAGTTTCTTAAAATCGCCTGGACTATTGATTTCTGCACTTTAAGGGTTCTTCCTGTTTTTTACACTTTTGCCATGTACCAGGGGTAGGAAATCTTGGTCCTCCAGCTGTTGCAAAACTACAACTCCCATCATGCCTGGACATCCAAAGCTTTAGCTTTGGCTGTCCATATAAGATGGGAGCTGTAGTTTTGCAACAGCTGGAGAGCCAAAGTTCCCTACTACTGCCATATACACAGGCTAGCACTTATGTCAAAAACTGTGGTCTATGAACCCCATCACTCCCGGTCAGACCAGCATACAAAGTCTCACACAACCGTATTGTTCTCTCTTTCTAAGGTCTCGTGACTACTCTGCACCTGTAAATTTCATCAGCGCTGGGATCCGCAAGCCGGCAGCAGAGGAGAAGTCCGACAGCGACTCGGACAGCGAGGCCGCACCAAAAGTAGAGGAATTCCATCCCAAGAAGCTAAGAACGGTATAGAGATCCTGTTATTACATTGTATTAGAAGGTGTTAAAGGGGTTGCTCCTACTGAGCAGCCCCTTCCTTAGAGAAAGCTAGCATGTCATGTGTTTTAGCCAGAGAACATGACGGCATTGACACAGTCTCCCTGTGCCGGCCTCTGTTGGGGGCTCATATAGAAAGGAGAAGATCAGATTGTAGGCCCGTATATAGAGGATGCACTCAGCCAATATACCAAGAATAATAATCTTTATTAAAGGACAACTCCGGTGATTTTTTTTTTTTTTTTTTTTTTTTTTTTTTACTGGTAATTAAAACACTTTAAAAAGCTTTAATTACCCCTATTCCCCCCCACCCAGCAGTATTAAAACGCATACTTACCCCTGATCCCTGTAGACCATGGAAGGCATCATGTTGTGTCAATGACGCCTTCACAGCGGGCCGGCCCCACTGTGAGACATCAGCAAATGACTGACAGCTTGCTCAGCTCCAATTGGCTGAGCAAGCTGTCAATCATCTGAAGGTGCCCCTGAAGAAGAAGGAAGACGCGCCTATGGGAGCTGCGGGAACCTGCAATCAGCTAGAAATTAGCCGACCCAGGAGTGAAGGAGAGTATAGAAACTTGCAGTTGTTGTTGTTGTTGTTTTTTTTTTTTAATTCCCAACCGGAATTGGGAAAAACACCTATATAATATGCCAAAGGGGGAAAGCTAATACTCCCTGCTGTGGAGAATAGGTGATAGTGTGCACAGTATCACCTATTACCAACAGACCACTAATTCCTCCAGATTCCCCTCGATCATCTGGATCATCTGTGGGATCTGCTGGAGAAACATGGAGGCCACACCTCACACCTTACAGGACTTACAGGCCAGATGCCTTTTATATGTGAGGGAGCCTTAGAACAGCAGCTTTTAATGTAAGATAATATGTCGACTTCTCCATCCATTGAGTTCCATGTACCTGTAACACATTGAGCATTGTGTTGTGTCTGCGCCTTGCAGGGTGTGAATTTTAAGCCTTCACAGAAAACTTTTGCTGGAGGAATCAAGTCCAACATTGATTTTGGCTCTTGGGAGAGACACACCAAGGGGATTGGTCAGAAGCTCCTGCAGAAGATGGGCTACGTTCCCGGGAAAGGCCTGGGAAAGAACGCACAAGGTAACTGCTAAACCATAGCAATAAGTCACCAGTCACAGATCAGAAGAGTCGGACGTCTGGTTGGGAGTTGTAGGGTGGAGTAATAATATATTGGTCCAATTACTCATGACTGTAATGGACATATAAATACATGACTTGTTAGAGTAAGAATCCTATTACACAGAGCAATAATCTGCTGAATGAGGCCGACATCGCTCAGTGTAATAAAGCCGACGATCAGCCGAAGGGCTGATTGTTCTTTTGGCAAGTTTAAAAATAATCTCTTCATGTAATGGGTAGCAGAGCCGACGTCTGAGGGTTGCATGTATAAAGTAATAAAGGTATTACTTAGGCTAGGTTCACACTGCGTTTTTGCAATCCGTTTTTTGCAAAAAACGGATGAAAAACTGATGAAAAAAACGGATGCATTTGTGTGCATCCGTTTTTCCATAGACTTCCATTGTAAAAAAAAACTGATCAAAACTGATGCACACAAATGCATCTGTTTTTTTCCAAAAAAAAACTGATGAAAAAAAACGGATTGCCTGTCCAGGCTACTCTGGAGTCCTGAGGCCTTGTCTGTGGGATTCCCCGGTCTCTGGCAGTGACTGGCCGAGATGGGACAGCGTGGTGGCCAGTGATTGTCACTTCAGAGACGGGACCAGGAGAGAGATCTGCAGCTGCGGAGACTGGGGAATCCCACAGACAAGGCCTGAAGACGCGATCAGGTAAGTATATATCTTATATTTAAGCGAGTGGAGATCTATCAGGTCAGCGCTCGCTTATCAGGGTTGTAATACGGCCCTTAGTCTATTCGAAATCTCCTGAGCAGATTTGTATCCAATAAATGTTTCCATTAAATGACGGAAAGCAGAGATATTGTTGAAGTTTATTGGAATGTTGTACAAAGAATCACCTTAAATTGCTAAACTGACCCCTTTGAATATTGTATTATGTTTATGAAAAGACTAAAGAAGTTTTGTCTTTATTCAGGTATCATTGCTCCTATCGAGGCCAAGCAAAGAAAAGGGAAAGGAGCGGTGGGTGCCTATGGCTCAGAAAGGACCAAGCAGTCATTGCAGGATTTCCCTACGGTGGATTCAGAGGAGGAGGAGGAAAAGGTCGGTGTTGTCTTCTAGTGATCATAGGAGATACAGGATCAGAGTGTTGCTGGTTCTATAGTATCATTGATATAAGTGTGCATAGTAATAAGCAGTTTGTTTCCTTATTTATGTTGCATCTAGGAATTTCAGAAAGAATTGAGTCAGTGGAGAAAGGACCCAGGAGGAGGCAAGAAGAAGCCCAAGTATGCCTATAAGACTGTGGAAGAGCTCAAGGCCAAGGGGATCGGGGGGAAAGCAATGTCTGCTCCCCAGAGGGAAATCTCCCAAGTCAAGGTTTGTTCTCATAGTGCAGCAAATCCGATTTAGCTTTATCTGTCTAGATTCACTGATCATCTCACTGCTCGCTTCTCTATGTAACAATCGGTTGGGGTCTGAACATGCAGATCTAGACTGCTCAAAACTCAAGACATTTCTCTATGACATGTCGTCAAAAGTTTTTTTTAAGGTGACAGGGACACTCTTAGGGCCCTATTCCACAGTAACGATAATCGGCCGGATCGGCCCCATTTGGGCCGATTATCGTTCGGTGAAATAGAGAGAACGATCAGCTGATGATCGTGTCATCGGCTGATCGTTCATTTAGGGCCAGACCTAAAATCATCGTTCCCCCACCGCTCATCGATACGGTTGAATAGCGGTGCGCGGCGGGCGACCGACGATTTGACAAGCAGCAGCATCATACATTACCTGTCCAGGCTTCTTCTCCGCGCTGTCTTCATCCCCGGGTCCCGCGCGCTCTATCTTCAGAATGGCCGGTCACCTGACGAAGCGCTCAGCCAATCACAGGCCGGGACCGCCGCGACCTGTGATTGGCTGAGTGTGGCCTGTCAGCTGACCGGCCAGTCTGAAGATAGAAAGCACGGGACCCGGGGATGAAGACAGCGCGGAGAAGAAGCCTGGACAGGTAATGTATGATGCTGCAAGGACATCAGTAACAATGTCCCTGCAGCCCTCGCTCAACGATCATCGGGCCGTGGAATAGGCCCAGTAAACGAGCGGCGATCTAGCAGATCGCCGCTCGTTTACATCGTTGATCGGGCCCTCCTCGGCCCGTTGAATAGTGCCCTTAGGATCTGCCCAGCTGCTCTTGACCAGGACAGGTGAGTGGCACTTGTTACTTATGTTTGCAGCGCCCCCTGCTGTCCAGCATTTCTTTCTTGCCTAGGGGATTTCACGCTGTGAGTTCTGCGGCTAAATCGGCAGCGATATACAGTACAGTTATGCCCTGTGGCCTCTGCATTCTCAGTGTAGATTATCGATCTCCTGCGAGTATGTAGCCGTTCTGCCTTATTAACTAATCAGCTGCCAAACCTTTAAAGAAGCTCATACATTGACTGCCCGCACTCCAGTTTGCTTTTACGGCTCCTTAGTCACTGACCGCGCTCAGCCAATCAGTGCATTACGGCAGGACAGCACATTGATTGGCTGAGGGGTACATATGAACACTGCCTAAAGGGGTTTTACGACCAATTAAAATTTGTATCCCCCATTCACAGGATAGGAGATCCAAGTGTATGACTGCGGGTGTCTGGCCATTGGGGACCCCTGCAATCTCAAGAATCTGGACTCTTTGAAGAAAAAATGGTAGTCGCATATGTACACTGTTGCTCAAAGTAGAAGTCCGGCCATTTTCAAAATCTGGCAGGGGCGGGGAAATTTGATAAGGAGTGTTAACTTATCTCCTCCCGTACCCACAATGAGTGGCTGGACCAGCTTCAGGACCCCTACTGGGCTCCGGGATCTCCGGCGCTGCACATGTCACAACCCAGCGGATGGACTGGCTACTCAGTGACTGGGACGGGAAGCTGCTCCAGTCACTGATTGGCTGAGCAGCCAGTCCATTAGCTCGTACAGGCCTTTTTCCCCCCAAGTTGTGACTTCATCACAACTCGGTGGAAAATGCCTTCCGTGGGGGTCCTGAGGTCGGTCCCACCGCTCACTGCAGGCACAGGAAGAGGTAAGTTCATACTCCTGATCAAATTCCCACCTGCCAGCTGCTGGATTTTAAAAATGGCTGAACGTCTCCTTTAATTCATTGTCTATTGGTCTGCGGATATAGAGCTTAAGGAGTCTCGTTGAGCTAGTTTGGGGGCCCCATCGGCTTGACTTGCAATGACATACTTACACCCCATCCTGTTGATAAGGGGATAAGTCTCAATAGTGGCAAAGTCAATTTAAAGCCTTCTTTCTCGTAAATAAAATTCCTTACTAGGACATATGGACATCATACAGCGGCCAGACACCCATCAGTGATCAAAAAATGCTGGAGTTTCTGTCCACCAGGGTCGCAGGTTAATGTTATTTGTATTTTGCTTCTGTTCAGGTGATCGACATGACCGGTCGAGAACAGAAAGTCTATTACAGCTACAGCCAGATCTCCCACAAACACAACATTCCAGGAGAGACCCCCGCTGTTGGGAAAGAGGAGAAGCCTCAGGGGTTCGTCCTGCCGGAACTAGAGCACAATCTGCAGTTACTGATCGAGATGACGGAACAGGAGATCATCCAGAATGACCGGCAACTCCAGTACGAGAAGGACATGGTGGTGAATCTTACCCACGAGCTGGAAAAGCTCTCTGAAGTCTTATCCAGGGAGGACAAAGCCATTTATAACCTGAGCCAGGTCCTGAAGACGGTGGAGGAGTGCGAGCAGCGGATGCAGCCGGGCTGTGACAATCCCCTGACGCTGGAGGAGTGCGCACGCGTCTTCCAGATGCTACAGGACAAGTATTACGAAGAATACAAAATGTCTGAAAAGACAGACCTGGCAGTGGCCATTGTCTACCCCCTGATGAAGGAATACTTCAAGGACTGGAACCCCTTAAGGGTGAGTGGACTAAAGTGAATGAGGATGCCAATTTATCACTGGTTTGATATTTTCATTCACAAAATACAGTAGGGACGGACGTTGCCATTATGTAATGTATTCTGCGATACTGGATCACTATACAACATGGCGGTATATGGGATAGTTCTAGTATTGCAGTATTACTATCCCTCTTCCCGATCCCCAGACACCAGTTTGGGAAGAGGGAAGATCTCGGCCAAGCATGTGTTGGGTGTCAGGTCAGGAATATAGTGGGTGGCTCTGCTGTGCCGTACGACTCTATGATTGCTTTTGCTTTGTGGTTAAATGTCGCATACATGACTGTTCTTGCTTTATTTGTGCTTTAGGACCCTACATATGGCATCGATATTATGACCAAATGGAAGAATCTCCTGGAAGAAGGTCATCTGTCTCACAGTGCTCAGGACGCAACAATGGATACATATCATAGGTATATTCTGGCATCTGACCAGACCTTTAACTAAAGCATAATCCAATGAAGGGGTTATCCCTTATCTATAGGATAGAGGATACATATCTGAGCTGTGGGGGGTCCAGCCATTGGGAGCCTTATTAGTCACGAGAATTGAGTTCCCTTGTCCTCCGATTAAATGGCGCACGTACAGAGGCACCATTTCATGTACTTCTAAGCATGTGCTCCATTCACTTGGGGGACCATCGTTCTAATGAGTAGTGGAGGTCCCAGCAGTCAACTCGATATCCAACATTTGTGTGGATGAGGTTAACTTCTAATATTAGAGCAACCTAGGCCCATGACTATTCATATACAGTGTTTCCTCTCTTTACATGTAGCTGGAGACAAGTGTATCTGTGATGAGATTTCTGTAAGTGTTCTTTCTTTTTATAAAGACTTCTTTGGGACACATGGATTCCATTCCTGAGAAACGTCATCTCACAGTGGCAGCCCAGAAACTGTGCCCCCATGGTGGACTTCTTGGACAGCTGGGTCCACTTATTGCCAGTGTGGATTCTGGATAATGTCCTGGACCAGCTCATCTTTCCCAAATTACAGAAGGAGGTGAGTTGGCAGCAATGGGAAAGGGGGTATTTTCAGCATGGACCAATCAGAGCTGACAGACTGCAGGGAGCATGAAGGAATGAGCAGGGCAGATGTGGGCACACACATGCAGCACTTTCTATCCGGGGAGAGAGGGGTTACAGCTATGAAGAGATTACCTCCACAGTCCTGTCCCCTGATGCAAGCCCCAACCTGAAGTGGATCTGCTGGGATTTGGAAGGTGAGGGAGACTTCCTGGGTCAGAGTACAGTGCTGTAGACCCCACTGTGCATGCCAAGCCCCTCCCCCACTCGCCCTCCCGCCCAGTGCAGGGAGCTTTTAAACCAAAGCAATATATATATTATTACACTACTTTGGCACAATAGAAACTATCTTCCTGACAAAACGGCAAAAACTGTCACCACTTGCAAGATCCATAACGTTCTTAACTTTTGTGTGACGGAGCTGGTTTTGGGCTCTTTTTTTTTGCGAGAAGATGCATAGTTTTTTTTATTTTTTTATTTATGCCAAGTTTTACATATATATTTAATATAATATAACTTTTTCATCTCTTTTATGACTTTTTTGACAAAATACAGGAATTCTGGTACTTTTTTTTTTTTTTTTTTTTTCCCTCAGCATGCATCGTGTGGTATAAATAATGGTGTAGTTTAATAGTTTGGGTTGTTAGAAATGTGGCAATACCAAAAAGTATAGTTTTTTTTATTATTTTTTTTTATGTTTATTTTGAATGAGGAATGTTTTGTTTTACACTTCATTCATTATTAAAAGAGTGTACATTAACCAGTGATCTGCTGACCACTGGTACAATATACTGAGCTAACACTGTAGTGCAGTGTATTGTATATGACAGCATTATGCCATGCCTCAGGCAGGCAGGCCCCCAGGATGGCCATGTAGACTGGTCAGAAGCCAGACCGTTTGGCTGGATTTCTGATCAGGTTTGTATACTTTCTTACCCTACCAGAATGTACTGGGTAAACTACCCAGAGCGGAGGATTCTCTGCTCTGGGTAGTTACAGCAGCAGATCAGCTGTCATACTGATCTCCTGCAATGTCGGCGCAGGAGCGCGGCATTCACTTATTCTGATCCCACCATAACAAGCCGGTGGGATCAGAATAAAGCCCGTTAGTGACATAGAAAGCTGTATTGGTGGTCACTAAAGGGTTAAACATTGGAGGGGATATAAAATTTTTGAGGTTAAGGGTAGAGGACACTGATATTGCTGCGGTGCATGTTCTAAAGCAGGGGTGGGGAACCTTTTCCATGTCGAGGGCCGGTCGGGCATTAATAAAATCATTCGAGGGCCGCATACCATGCGCGGCAATTAGTAGCGTGGGTTTGCAGCACCCAGGGCAAAGTATTGTTCCCCTAGTGCCCCTGCTATTGTAGTTAATCCCCAGTAATGCCCCTGCTATTGTAGTTAACCCCCAGTGATGCCCCTTGTAGTCTAGTCTAGCCAAGTCATGTCCCTGGTAGCCTAAATAACCCCCATCAGTCATGTCCCTGGTAGCCTAAATAACCCCCATCAGTCATGTCCCTGGTGGACTAGTTAACCCCCATCAGTCATGTCCCTGGTGGACTAGTTAACCCCCATCAGTCATGTCCCTGGTGGACTAGTTAACCCCCATCAGTCATGTCCCTGGTGGACTAGTTAACCCCCATCAGTCATGTCCCTGGTGGACTAGTTAACCCCCATCAGTCATGTCCCTGGTGGACTAGTTAACCCCCATCAGTCATGTCCCTGGTGGACTAGTTAACCCCCATCAGTCATGTCCCTGGTGGACTAGTTAACCCCCATCAGTCATGTCCCTGGTGGACTAGTTAACCCCCATCAGTCATGTCCCTGGTGGACTAGTTAACCCCCATCAGTCATGTCCCTGGTGGACTAGTTAACCCCCATCAGTCATGTCCCTGGTGGACTAGTTAACCCCCATCAGTCATGTCCCTGGTGGACTAGTTAACCCCCATCAGTCATGTCCCTGGTGGACTAGTTAACCCCCATCAGTCATGTCCCTGGTGGACTAGTTAACCCCCATCTGTCATGTCCCTGGTGGACTAGTTAACCCCCATCTGTCATGTCCCTGGTAGCCTATTTAACCCCCAAATAAAAAAAATAAACATCCCACTCACCTTACCTCCGTTCCCACGCTGTCCAGGTCCTCTTCTCTCCCACGTCCTCTTATGTCCCAGGTCCTCTGTGCCGGTCTTCTCCTGCAGGCGGCGCGCGATGAAATGACGTCATCGCGCACGGCCCGCAGGAGACTGAAGACGCGCTGCTCTGCTGGGGAAGAAGCCGGCATAGACACAGGAGGATGCTGTGTGCGCCGGCTCCTTCCTCCTCCAGAGCAGCACGCATTACAGGGGAGCCGGATGCGGCCCGCGGGCCGGAGGTTCCCCACCCCTGTTCTAAAGTAATGACCTATACACAGATATCTGTGGCAGCTGGGTATTGTACGGACAAGGAGAGAAAGGCAGCTGTGTATTGGTTATTGCTTCTATATATCTGAAATAAAGAATGAAGCCAATTCTAAATAGTCTTGACATGTGCTTCAGCGCATAAACATTACAATATATTTTGTCTTTATGGCATTTATGTGTTTTAGGTTGAGAACTGGAACCCTCTGACCGACACAGTACCGATACACTCCTGGATTCACCCCTGGCTGCCATTAATGCAGTCACGGCTGGAGCCGCTGTTCTCTCCCATCAGAAACAAGCTCGCCAACGCCCTTCAGAAGTGGCACCCCAGCGACTCGTCCGCCAAGCTTATCCTGCAGCCCTGGAAAGAAGTTTTTACTCCTGGATCCTGGGAAGCCTTCATGGTGAAAAACATTGCGCCCAAGTTGGGTAAGACGACATGCAAGAATTCTAGTAGAACATTAAAGTCAATCTGTCAGCCCATCTGTACACTGAGTGCTGCAGACTTGGGCTGACAGATAATGGTTCACTAGACGTCATACAAAATAAGCTGCTTATACCGATCTAAAGTGTCAAGGAGGCGGCGCTGGGCATCTTAAAGTAACAATCATGCTATTGTATCATCTGTCAGCCCATGTCTGCAGCTCATAGTGTGCAGCCATTGATTAATATAAGTGAACCTCTAGAGGAGCTATCCATTCTCTGAATAGGCTATCAATATTAGACTGGGAGGTCTGACCCCGACACATCATCTAACTTGCTTCTCCACTGCTAATATCATACCAGGGCCCCATCGGTCAGCTGATGAGCAGTTGAGCATGGAAGTGAACCCCCCCCCACACACACACACACACACCCCGCGATCTGATATTGGCCCTGTGTCATTAATGGGGTACTCAAGGGGGAGGGGGGGTATTCTTTCCAGTCTGACACAGTGCTCTCTGCTGCCACCTCTGTCCATGTCAGGCACAGTGCTCTCTGCTGCCACCTCTGTCCATGTCAGGAACTGTCCAGAGCAGGAGAGGTTTTCTATGGGGATTTGCTGCTGCTCTGGACAGTTCCTGACATGGACAGAGGTGGCAGCAGAGAGCAATGTGTCAAACTGGAGAGAATACACCACTTCCTGCAGGACATACAGCAGCTGATAAAGATCTCACGCTCTCCAGTACTTAAGTACAAGTAAATTACAGATCCATTAAAATTTTTGTCACCAGTTGGTTTAAAAGAGAAAAAAAAAAAAAAAACTTCACCGGGGTACCCCTTTAATTACACAGATGACCATTGATCGTACACAGTTGGATTCGAAAACAGTCGGACAGCTCCTCTAAAGAAGTCTGGTTGGGGGCAGGTCCATTTAACAGACAATACAAATCATATCTAGATCTCTCAAATCTACTAAAACAATGTCTTACAACCACAAGCTAAACTGAGATGGTGTGGCTGTCTCTCGCAGGTATGTGTCTTGGAGAGTTTATCATTAATCCGCACCAACAGCACATGGACGTGTTCCACTGGGTGATGGACTGGGAGGGGATGATCTCCCTATCGAGCCTCGTAGGACTTCTGGAGAAACATTTCTTTCCAAAATGGCTTCAGGTAAGTAGACTATAAACTGGGTCTGTGGTTCCTATAGTCTGGCTGAGCTTCAAAGACGCTGACACTTGCAGTAAATGGGCTATATGCTACAATGGCGGTGTATTGTAGAGAGACTGAATTCTAGTATAGAACTTTAGTAGTCCTCTTTAGTACAGCTTCTGGATTGAACTGATTGTTCTAGTGATCTGTATTGTTATGGTGAGCTGTGACGCTATCTTTCCTTTCTGTATTTAGCAGGTATCTAATGCTCACTGCAAGCCATATAAAGAGATTGTTAAAGGGTTAAAATCATTGGTTACTGTGCCATGTTACATGTGTTTAAACGGCTTCGTTCTGACTGTTGTTTTTTGCAGGTTTTATGCTCCTGGCTGAACAATAATCCAAACTACGAGGAAATAACAAAGTGGTATCTGGGCTGGAAGTCCATGTTCTCAGACCAGGTTTTAGCCCATCCAGGCATCAAAGACAGGTTTAATGAAGCATTGGACATAATGAATAGAGCCGTGTCCTCTAATGTTGGTAAGTGTGCACACGTCATAGTTAACACTGGTGGCATAGCTACCATAAAGGCAGACCACGCAACTGCTACGGGGCCCGTGCCCTAAGGGGGCCCGCAGGCTTGGCCATTTAACAATGAGCGTTCATGATGAACACTCACATTTTACAGCTGATGCGCCAGGAAGCATAAAGGAACGCAGAGGTTACTGCACTGAGCCAGGTGAGTATGTGGGGAAGTGGGGAGGGGTGTACATTATTCATGGAGCTCCGTACAGTTTTTTTCAATAGGCCCAATGAATCCTGGCTACGCCCCTGGTTAATACCTATATGTCTGTATCTCCTCACAGCTGACCATATTTCAGGAAGACATGAGGGATATCACCTATTTGCAGGACAGGTTAATAGCTGATATCTTTCTGGTGTGCAAGGTGGCCTCCAGAATCTTCCCTAGCATATGGTATTTTGGAGAGAGAGAAAAAAAGATCAGACATGCTCAGTGCCCGGTCTTATTTGTTCTACCTGAATATAAGACACTCCCAGAGGTGTGTTGGCTGCAGCTTACATCCCATTATGAATGTGCACACTCATCTGAACGGAGCATGCACGTGTATGTTGTCGCTCCATGTATTGCTGTTAGCCTCCTCTTTGCAGCACTGTATTACAAAGTGACTTATAGAGCCCTATCTCAGAGAGAATAAAACCTCTATGTGCCTCATTATTAAATCTGAGGTATACAAAGGTATGGAGCCACCGATGTCTATGGGGATATTTGTTACGGCTCCTTACGTCCTAAAATGTTGTTAGATTTCAGCATGCCCAATCCTATTGTTGTCAGGGACATGAGAGGAGACTGGCAGTGGCTTTCTATACTAGTGGCTAGTATGGGCTGGGGGAAAGGGGATGTTAGCCCTAATACATAATGTAAACTTAAGGCCTCATTCACACATCTGTAAAAATTTGTCCGTATGTGTGGATCCGCAATTATGGCAAATTTAGGGCCCATAGGTTTCTATGTGCCTATGCACACATACATAATTTTTGCAGATCCATGAATAGGCTGTGATCAGTGTCGGGAAAAAAAAAATAGGACATGTCCTAATACATTTGCTGCATGGGTCACTGTCTATAATGTGGTGGTCCGTGAATTGTGGGTCACCACCACGCCGTTGGGGACAGCAGCACTATGGCCATGTGAATGAGGCCTAAGTCTATGCTGTCTGAATGTTCCCATTTTTCCTAAGCTAAAGACGTGGATCTAAACAGCAGAAGTGAAAGATTATTTCTTCTTTTTTGTAGCTCCACTCCTAGGATAATGGCCACTATATTGTGATAAGCAATGGTTGCTTTAATATTCCCACATAAATAACCTTTGTTCTCTGTCCTCCCCCTAGGTGCGTACATGCAGCCTGGCGCCCGAGAAAGCATCGCCTACCTGACCCAGACGGAGAGAAGAAAAGACTTCCAGTATGAAGCCATGCAGGAGCGACGGGATGCAGAAAGCATCGCACAGAGAGGCATCGGAGTTGCTGCCGTACCCATGAACTTCAAGGACTTGATCCAGTCTAAAGCCGAGGAACATAACATCGTCTTCATGCCTCTTATCGGCAAACGCCACGAAGGGAAGCAGCTCTACAACTTCAACCGTATTGTCATCTACATAGACCGAGGAGTTGTATATGTGCAGGGAGAGAAGACGTGGGTGCCCACCTCTCTGCAGAGCCTGATAGACATGGCCAAATAAAAGACATTGTGTGCAGGACGTTGTATATAAATCTTATTGAAAGGTTTTGTATAAAATCCCCTGACGTACTAGATGAGAGATGGACGGAGCCATAACCAAACTATTGTTTCTACTGGTGTTTATCTCATTGCATCCATTATAATGGACTTGGCTCAAGAGACCCCCGTATCTAGAGACTAAACCAGATTGTATATATAATAAATATGGCCATTGCCATTTCGCAGAATTGTCTTTGAGTTGAGAAATGGCGGTCTCTACTTTAGGACTCTGATCTCAGCCAGGGTGGAGAGTTCTGGAGGACTCAGAACATAGCGTATCCTGGACAGACCATTGACCATCAGGGGGCACTGTGTAATGCTGTATTTTCCCCTGTGATGGCAAAACGGAACACAGGCTAGTGATAGGACATCCTAAGGGTCCTATTCCATGGGCTGAGCAGGGCCCGATCAACGATGTAAACGAGCGCCGATCTGCTAGATTGGCGCTCGTTTACTGGGCTTATTCCACGGCCCGATGATCGTTGAGCGAGGGCTGTAGGGACATCGTTACCGATGTCCTTCCAACCCTTGCACCATACATTACCTGGCAGGACTTCTCCCCCGCTCCGTCTTCCTCCCTGGCGCTGCATGAACTCCGGTTCGGCCTGTCTGAGCTGTCAGACTGCTCAGCCAATCACTGGCCGGCGGTCCTGACCTGTGATTGGCTGAGCGGTCTGACAGCTCAGTCAGGCCGCTCTAGAGCTGCTGATGCTGGGCGCGAGACCCGGGGAGGAAGACGGAGCGGAGGAGAAGTCCTGCCAGGTAATGTATGGGGCTTCTCAAATCATCAGTCGCCCGCCGCACACGATATTCCACCGTAGCAATGGCGGTGGGTGACCGATGATTTTAGGTCTGGCCCTAAATAAACGATCAGCCGATGACCTGATCATCAGCTGATCGTTTTCTCTATTCCACCGAGCGATAATGATTCGGCCAATTATCACTCCCGTGGAATAGGTCCCTAAGGGACTGTCCATAGCACTTCCACTTTCATTAAATCAAGTAAAGAAAAAAAAATCTGTGGTCCTTATAGATTGCCAGACCGCTGCCCAATACCAGAGCTGATCTAGTTGATCATCGCTCATTTAAAAGGATTGTTCACCAAATAGTTTTTTTCTTTCAAATCAACTGGTGCCAGAGATTTGTAATTTACTTCTATAAAAAAAATAAATCTAAAGTCTTTCAGTACTTATCAGCTGCAGGAAGTGGTGTATTATTTCCAGTCTGGAGAGCAGGAGAAGTTTTCTATGGGGATTTGCTACTGGTCTGGACAGTTCCTGACATGGACAGAGGTGGCAGCAGAGAGCACTGTGTCAGAGAGAAAAAACGCCACTTCCTGCAGGTCAAAAAGCAGCTGATAAGTACTGGAAGAATTGAGAATTAAGAATTAAAATTAGAAATTTTTGGTAAACTACCCCTTTAAGAAGCCTACTACATTACACAGCATGACATCCTGACAGGCTCCCTCATCACTGACAATTTTTTTTCTTCTGACATGTTTCAGCCATTGCATGGGGGGGGCTCTTTATTTGGCTGGCCACTCTTTATATGCAAGGCTGGGGTGCACCTATAGAGCCAAGCTGGGATGAGGGGCGGCCGGGTAAACCACCACCTGGAAACTTTCCTTACACCTTTCTTCCTTTCCTTAATTGTCAGTGATGCAGGAGCCTGTTATGTTTTCATGCTGCACTTTTCCATGTCAGTGTTACCCAGTGGACGTAATGCATAGCTGGACATAATCACATGACTATATGACACAGGACCTAAGGGTCTTTTTATGGGTCCTTCTATGAAAGCAACCGAGTGCTTGCTTGCAGTGCCTATACACAGCACCACTAATAGGGTGGCACGAATGATCCCTGTGCCAATTGTATGGCCATTTAAATTCATTGCTATCGGCCAGTAAAGGATTTTTTTTTTTTTTTTTAGCCACCTCGAAAGATTTGATTAACCAAGGATCAGGCTGATGGCTACCACTTTAACACAGGCCGATTCATTACTGATAACCATCCCGTGTGAGAGGGTCCTACCCCATGCGTGCTCTCCTATTGATCTGTAAAGCTGTACAACCTGAGGCAATGGATGGTGCAGTCACATGTATTAAGCATCATAAAAGGCCATTGGATGCCCCACAAAGCGGAGTTTGCTGTTGCTGTAGGGAGAACAAGTGAATACAGTCCAGACTGTGTTTTTATATCTGTCTCCTCAATGCCAATGTATGTATGTAAGTATCATACATTAATATATAGGAATAAGACAGGAGTCAGCTGATAGGAAATACCGCTTGGGGCAATAACTTCTCATACTGTTCATCACTCCTCTTCTATGGATTTATTGTCATTTTGATATTCTGTATACCAGAGGAAACGCATCCTCATGACCGGATATGTCCACCAGAATGAAGGCATTTTTCCTGTCCCTTTTTTTTTTAATATCTTTTATCCTTTTTTTTTTTCCCCCCCTTTTCTTTACCCTTTTTTTCCCTCACTATCTTTGTTTCTTTTCCACATTTTCTCACTTTTTCTCTTACTTTTCTTGAAGGATAGATTGACATGTACAGTGAGGCCATGTTCACACAACGTCAGTTCTGTGCTAATCTGTTGGTACAGAAGTTACGTTGTGCTGCAGGCCGAGGGAATACCGGCCGGAGTGTATACACATGGTATACGCTTCCGCCGGGATCCCTAGCGGAGCTGTAGAAAACTGACATGTCATGCATTGAATAGAGGGCACAGAAAACCCTGTCAGTGCATACTATGGAGCGAGCGGCTGCGGGCGCACGCTCCAGTGTGTGCAGTGGGAAATTCTGAAGCAGGTGCACACGGATGCTCCCACATCAGAACTCTGCGGGGCTACAGATCATCCGGCCGGTACTGCAGATCTTTTCTGAGACCGGCCGGGTCACGGAGCGGCCGGTCTCATACTAAGCGTGCACATAGCTTGAATCTGTAAAAAAAAAAAGAAAGAAATCATGCTTACCTGCTTCCATTCCTCCAGCTCGCACCTCTTTGCTTCTCCTGATCCTGACTTGCTGTCAGCCTGCTCAGCCAATCACTGCGCTGTCCTGCCACAGCCAGTGATTGGTTGAGCGGATTGTCAGTGATCCGGGGCCTTAAGAAGCAGACCAGAGTGCGCCGGAGGAGCGAGTAAGCATGGTTTCTTTGTTAGAAATAGTTAGATAAGGTTGTAACTATATTCTCGCACCAGAACCACAAAGAAACAATGTTTACCTGCTCCTCCGGCACACTCCCATTTGGTTCTTTGAGTCCCGACTCACTGATATTCCGCTAAGCCAATCACTAGCTGCAGCAGGACAGCGCAGTGATTGGCTGAGCGGGCTGTCAGCAAGCCGTAAAATTGGGTTTCTTTTGTTATTATTACCAGTGCGGCATAGAAAGTTAAAGAAAGTTGCAAATACATTCTCGCAGTGGAAAGAAAATCCACTGCAAGAACGCAGAGCCATAGGCCAGAGCGAATTTCGCAGAAAAACTTCCTTATCCATCTATTTCACTCATTCTCATTTTTATTCTTCTTTCTATTTCCCTCTCTCGTTCCTGATAGATCAAAACTTTTCCCATCCCTCTGACATGTCAAAAGTTAGGCTTTAAACTTTTTATTGCAGAAGTTGTGTAGATACAGAAAAATACTAGCAGAAAGATGTAATTGATGGACATTTAAAGGGGTTATCCAGTGCTACAAAAACATGGCCACTTATCCCCCTCTCTTGTCTCCAGGTTGGGTGGGGTTTGGAACTCAGTTCCATGGAAGTAAATGGAGCTTAATTGCAAACCACACCTGAACTGGAGACAAGATGGGGGGAAAAGTGGCCTTGTTTTTGTAGCCCTGGATAACCCCTTTAAAGGGGTTATTCAGTGCTACAAAAACAAGGCCACTTTCTTCCTGAGACAGCATCACTCTTGTCTCCAGTTTGGGTGTAGGTTTTGCAACTCAATTTCACTGAAGTGAATGGAGCTCAACTGCAAAGCACACCTGAACTGGAGACCAGAGCAGTGCTGTCTCTGGAAGAAAGTGGCCACATTTTTCTTGGATATCTCCTATAACCTTAAGCCTTACAAAATAAAACAACTCTCACTATTGTTCTATATTACTCTTTCTCCTTTTTCTGGCTCTGCTCCCTGTAAAATCAGCTTTGAAGGGGATCCACTGGGTTTCGTTTTGGTGCTATGCCTCATCAGGGGATGTCATGGCTGCTCCTTACACCACTGGCACACGTGTGCTATCAAAGGAGATTGTGGTCAGTTTGTCAGTATGACACTCAAAGGGTTAAAAACAACAACAACAACCCTCTTGTCCTCAAAAGATTGAATCTTATGGCCCTATTCAACGGAGCGACGGTAGAAGATCGTTGCTGTATCAGTCGCTTGTTTTTCAACATGTTGAAAAACAAGCGACTCCAACGATCAGCCGACATGAACGATGTCGGCTGATCGCTGCACTCTATTCCACGGGACGATTATCATCCGTAGCGGCCGATAATCGTTCCGTGGAATAGGCCCTTTAGAATCAAAGGGAAAAAAAGCATATAGATTATCTTTTTGTCACCTTTACCTTTGTTTAGTTTAATAATAATAACCTATTACTACGGATGACCTCTAGATGTCGCTCTCTCTCTTTACATTGGTTTAGTTTAATAATAACATGTTACTATGTATGACCTCTAGATGTCGCCCTTGTAATTCCTCACGTAGGTGAGTTTAGGGGCGCAAACTTTTTCCTTTTTTTATCTTTGTCACTTAACATGATCCTCATGAGGGGGTATAATAAAATATGGTTCTAGGAGCCTCTCCTATAGTATAAAGCCCATCATTTAAGCTTTTACGTGTACTGTATGTGTCAATCACACATACATAGGTTGTCAGAACATAGAGTAGTGATCACGGTACCATTGTATTTCTTCCAAGCCTGAAATGACTGATAACAGAGGACAACGGCTTAAAGTATGGGTCTCCAAACTGCGGCCCTCCAGCTGTTGCAATACTACATTTCCCATCATGCCTGCACAGCCAAATCCAAAGCTTTAGCTGTCCGGGCATGATGGCAATTGTGGTTTTGCAACAGCTGGAGGGCCGCAGTTTGGAGACCAATGGCATAAAGCAGGCATGGGAAACCTTCGGCCCTCCAGCTGTGGCAAAACTACAATTCCCATCATGCCTGGACAGCCAAAGCGAAGCTTTGGCTGTCCAGGTATGATGGAAGTTGTAGTTTTGTCACAGCTGGAGGGCCGAAGGTTCCCTATGCCTAGCTTAAGGGGTTCATCCAGGATTAAAAATACCATCCACAGGTTGTCAGGGCATGATGGGAGTTGTAGTTTTGCAACATGAACAGGTTGGAGAACACTGTTCTAATAAAGTCTGCATATTATATAGGACTTAAAGGGGGACTTTCCGTCTCTAAAAACGTTTCCATATCCACAAGCTAGGATATAACAAGCTGATTTGAGGGGGTCCAAGTTCCAGAATTGAGCTCAGCGCTCTGCAGATTCCCTTCGTTTACATCATCTAAAATCGGCAAAATATTTGTTGCATGTGAACGGGTTGTGAGATCACGTATATGGGATATAGACTGGCAGTGGAATCCATAGTGAAATCTTATATGTGTGATGAACAGAGCCTTATACCCAAGCAATGTGATAAAGTGCTAAAAACTATAGAAATTCACATATATTGGGGGATTTATCAAACATGGTGTAAAGTGAAACTGGCTCAGTTGCCCCTAGCAACCAATCAGATTCCACCTTTCATTTTCCAAAGAGTCTGTGAGGAATGAAAGGTGGAATCTGATTGGTTGCTAGGGGCAACTGAGCCAGTTTCACTTTACACCATGTTTGATAAATCTCCCCCATAGAATTTCCTTTGCATTCAATGAGAATATATATATATATATATATATATATATATATATATATATATATATATATATATATATATATATTTATACCTATTTGAAGTCAACATTACAGAAAAAAGGGAGTTTAATAACTTTGGATTTCATACTGGGCAACCCACATCCGAAATCTCAGCAGCATATCAATTGCAAATCCGTAAGGGTATAGCACAGAAAGATTATCTGCCAAAGATTTGAAGCCAAAGCCAGGAATGGATTTGAAAAGAGGAGAAATCTCAGGATTTCCTATATGACTTGATCTCTGTTTATGGTCAGTTCCTGGCTTTGGCTTCAAATCTTTAGCAGATAATCATTCTGTGTAAATGGACCCTTAGATCCCATCTATTTGTCAATCATATGCTAAGGGCCTTATTACACAGGACAATTATCGTGCATATTATCGTTATATTGTTCGAATTTAAACGATAATCGTTCTGTGTAATTGCAGGCAACGATCGAAAAATCGTTCATATGTCGTTGATCGTTGATTTAGATCTGATCCTAAAATTATCATTAATCATTCGCTGTGATTGCACATTCGTTCGCTCAAGTTCCGCATTTTTTCACTAATCATTCAGTGTAATTGCACATTGTTTATTGTTTTGCTGGGATCAGACAGAATAGACGATCATAGTAACGATCATATCTAACGACCATCGTTCTGTGTAATATGGTGAGTGATTTCAGGTTAACAATAAACAATCTCGTTTGTGATTGTTTATCGTTAGGGCCCTATTCCACGGGACGATTATCGTTCGCACAATCGTTAACGATCCAAACGACTGCTATTGCAAAAGACCTGAAATCGTTCACCCATTTACATGGAAAGATAATCGTTACTTATGATCGTTCTTGTGGTCTTCGCTATTGCGTTCGTCACTACTGCGAACGACCGAGCGATAAAAATAGGTCCAGGTCTTATTAAACGATCAATGATTTCTCGTTCGGTCGTTAATCGTTAACTGCTATTCTAACGAACGATTATCGTTTAGATTAGAACGATTTAACGATAATCTGAACGATAATCGTCCCGTGGAATAGGGCCCTTAGTCGTTAATCGTTAAAAATCGCTTCGTGTAATAGGACCCTAAGAGCTCGCACTCAATGTGCAAATGAATTTGTGAAAATCTAAAATTCCTGAATAAGAATTTCTCAAAATGGAATTTTTTTTTCCTTCTCTAGATTTTCTTGCCAAACCACAAACCTGGTTGCATATCTGGTGTTGAGCGTAGAAGGAGGGGGGGTCTCTGCCAGGACTGGAATGCACTCGCTTTGCACTAGGAGGTAAATGGATTCTTCAAACTAAATCAGAGACGGATTCTGCAAGAACAACTAAGTTCAAATGTGACTTTTTTTTCTGCTACTGGAACCCTGTGTGTAGCCGTCACGTCCATGATGCTTATAATCCATGTTTAAAGGGTCTGTTCATCTGATAAGGGAAATCGTGGAGTTTACAGTCAACTTTTTCTACAGTCGACCAGACTTGGAACAAAGGTATCTGATCAGCCTGAGGTCTGGGCAAAATCTGAGGCTTGGATTTGATTTCAGGTTTGCCCCTCCCCCCGCAGCTTCCTGATTGGCTGCAGCCCTGGAGTAATTAGCATAGAGACTGATCTGTCTGTGTCAGGCAGTTTAGCCGAAAGTTTGCAGTAAGCTTCTCCATCTGGAAGAAAGGGAGCAGCTCGCTCCTCTCTCCGTGCAAAAATATCAAAAAGATTCAATATCAAGGGGACGCCACTTACACGTCGAAAAGCTTCAAGGAGCCTTGGATGTGTTTCTTAGGAATATGGCATACAATGCACAAGTTCTTGACCACTACCTTCAGGAGAGTCATATCCATCATGTAAGGTATCACAGTATGGAGAGCTTTCAGTAAACCTAGGAATTGCTGCCGTATCTTTTCTCTTTTTGGATTCCTATCATCCGTACCTATGGCTGGAATATATAGTTCGACTTTGAAGACCCTGGAGGACCTTACCTTGGACTCTGGCTATGGGGCAGAGGACTCCTGCAGGTCTCTCAGCCTCTCGTCCTCAAAATCTAACTCGCAGCCACTGGTGTCCTCTCAACACCGTGGGAATTGGTGGTACTACTCGGGGTCCATGAATAGTCGAAACAGCAGCTGGGACACCATGAATACTGCCCTCACCGAGGACCCCGATGTGGTGGATATGTTCTCCAGGTGCCATCGGCTACCTGAACTAGAGGATTTTCCATGGACGGATGAGGATATTGGGAAACTGCTCAGAACAGGTAAAGGGGATGGGGGGATGAAGTGGGAATTCTCCCAAGATGCTGTAAGGAGAATGTCGGTGTTGTTGAGGAGACCCCTCATAAGGATATCAAGGGAAGCCCAACGCCTGAGCGTCCTTCACGCCAAGTGCACACGGTACGAGATCCAGAGTGCCATGAAGCTCATCCTAAGCTGGGCATTGTCCCAGAGCTGCACACTGGCCACGGTCCGGGCTCTGTCCCTTTACAGCATGAGCGCCGGTGACGGACTGCGTCAAGGGAAGTCGGCTCGCTGTGGACTGTCCATGTCAGTGGGACGCTTCTTCAGGTGGATGGTAGACACTCGAATATCGGTGCGGATCCACGAGTACGCAGCTATATGCCTGACCGCCTGTATGGAGAACTTATTGGAAGAAATAAGGAATCGAGTTCTGGCAAGTCAAGGGTCAGACGGGGCTGAGATATCGCTCGATGCCCTGGAAATGGCGATCAATAATGACGCTGAACTATGGGGAGTCCTGCAGCCCTACGAGCACTTAATCTGTGGGAAGAACGCCAATGGTAAGACGCAATCTAAATCTTATCCATTGACCAAAATGATCCATAAGTCAGATTTCCATATCTCTAGTAAGGTCGCTTAGTCTATAGCAATGGGGAAAATCCTTTCTATTTATAACCCATGGTGTTGGGATGGAGTGGAGCACCTATACATTTGTCGTGAGGGTCATGATTGACAGCTCAAGCTTGTGTTCTACGCACAGACAATGTGCTTCTACAAGCTGCGCCTGCCGCTGTGAGATGTTTGGATAACAGTGGGGCATGTGTACAGGAAAGGGGCAGATCTGTCAATCATAGGACATGATCAGATGAAGTCCATCCTCTGAGATCAGCTGGTTCTTCAGTAGTCTCATTATGGAGAACATAGACTGGAATGTGCAGACCAATGCCGAGTAACCGTAACTATAATGCAGTATAGATGAGGTGTTTTTTTTTTATTATGCCTTTGGATACCATAACCCATCACTCACTAAACTTGAGCTTCCCAAGTCCAATACATTAGGGCAGCTTGCAGATGTTTCATCAAAGGTGACAAAATCCTTTAAGAATAGACGATTCTTCCATTGGTAGTCTCAATTCAACCCTAAATAGTGATGGGTTAACTTCCTTAAAGTGGAGTATAAATTATTGAAGCGTAGAATATAGACTGGCTCTGCATACCAATGTAGGGTTAACTTTCCTAGAGCGGAGTATAAACTATTGTAACGTAAAACATAGACTGGATTTATAGACCAATGTAGGGTTAACTTTCCTAGAGCGGAGTATACACTATTAAAACGTAGAATATAGACTAGATTTATAGACCGATCTAGGGTTAACTTTCCTAGAGTGGAGTATAAACTATTGAAACGTAGAGTATAGACTGGATCTGCATACCAATATAGGGTTAACTTTCCTAGAGCGGAGTATAGACTATTGTAATTTAGAACATATACCGTATCTGCAGAACGATAGACCAATGTAGGGTTAACTTACACCGCAGTATTGATGTAATTTTTTCTACTGGATCAGTCTTCAGAGACCATTATCCATAACCGAGACCCAAATTGTAGGGCAGCTTGCAGATATTTTGACTCTCGTTTGACCCTGGATCCAACCTGAGGATGTAATATTAGTCTCTCTAGATGTCATGGTTACTCCATGTCGGATGACTACCTATCACAAGAAAGTATTAAAAAGCATGGGATCGTATACTCTTCTTGCATCGGGGGAGGGGGGGGTCCCTTGATCCAGAATCCTAAAACTTTGGTCAACAATCTGCAATAATCATTATAACTTGTGGGAATCCACCAAGTATAGCCCCACATCAATCGGGCCGGTGGTCGGATCTATCGACCACTGAATGATCTTTCCAAAAAACCTGCCCATTCCAGTCACGTGATTTCTCAGATACATTCAAGTTGGCCGATTGGGGTAACATCGCGAGCTGATTAAAGATGGCCGCCTACTAAGGGTTAAACAGGAATTTTTGGCTTGGCTGAGCATGCTTGTGATTTCCTATGGGATAGGAGGGGATGATAGCGGACATCTAAGGTAAAATAATAGAAGTGCAATATGGCCGATTCATTTCTTCTAACCACATAAGACCTATTCATCTAATGTCTACGGGAACATGTGTTGAATCCTATTAATACTATAATGTTTGTGATGACAGATGAATGTCTTCCATATCTGATCCTATGTCTCCCGGTGATAAGTGATACCACATACATATGGCAGCTACATAGAGATGGAGCCAGCATCCACATTCTGGGAGTGCAATGGTGTCTGCGGATACCCCAAAAGTCAGACAACTGGGGCTTACTGATACGTTATAAGACTCGTAGAGCAATGGTATTCTAAAGATTGGAACATAAGACGACTCTGATGCCCAGGATCCCAACCTGTATTATCATCATATTTTAAGAGTCCCAATGGTCCCACCTCTGAGACCCCCAGAGATCAAGTCTAGTGTTCTAGTTGGAGGATCCCTTTCTCATTTTAGAAAGTTATCCCCTAGTAACAGGGTAGGGGGTCTGACAACTGATCCTAAGAACATTCGGCATGGCCAAATATTCGTGTGTTTCTGTTCTGGTGCCAGCTTATCCCTCCAAGAACAAAGGGGTCAGATAGTAAAAATCTATCACGCCGACCCTTATCTCCTCTGACATCATACGCCGTGGGGAGTCAGGAGTCTGCCATATGTCTTATACTGTTGGCCGAACCCCCTACTGCGCGACTTTAGTATAAAGTGTACAGGCACCTAAAGGGGATGACTAGTTTCAGAACAAACTTTTATATAGTACTGAGGAAAAAGAGGGGCTCCACTAATCAAGATCTTTATTTCTTGATCATAGTGAAGAATTACAAAGAGAGTCTCTCTTTGGAGGACCTGTCTTGCATTGATGGGAATAGGCAGTGTGTAATGCTTTATTTCCCCTGTGGGGGTGCTGCAGAGAGGCTAAACACTTTCAGACAGGGTTTCTCACATTGCTGTGACTCTGCTATTAGCTTATTATCCAGGGACCTTACCAATAAGTAGAGATATAGTCCAAATTAGAGTCCCCCTTTATTGTGCCCGCTTTATTATAGCAAGGCTGTGGCCAAAAGGGGCTGAATGAACATGCACAGAATATTAAAGGGGTACTCCAGCGAAAATAGCTTTCTTCCAAATCAACTGATATCAGAAAGTGCCATAGATTTAAAATTTACTTTTACTTAAATAAAAAAAAAATCTCTAGTCTTCCAGTACTTATCAACTGCTGTATGTCCTGCAGGAAGTGGTATATTCTTTCCAGTCTGACACAGTGCTCTCTGCTGCCACCTCTGTCCATGTCAGGAACTGTCCAGAGCAGCAGCAAATCCCCATAGAAAACCTTCTGCTCTGGACAGTTCCTGACATGGACAAAGGTGGCAGCAGAGAGCAATGTGTCAGATTGGAAAGAAAACACCACTTCCTGCAGGGCATACAGCAGCTGATAAGTACTGGAAAACTGGACATTTTTACATAGAAGTAAATTACAAATCTATATAACTTTCTGACACCAGTTATAGTATTCGCACATATACGATAGCTGTATCATCTCTTCTAAGCCTTCAAGAATCACCTCCAGACTGTCAATCAAATCGGGTCCATGATGTGTCTGGCACTTACCCTGTACACAAATGAGGATTATAAAAGACTGGAATGAATTACCGGCCTTGCATCTTATTATAGACCCCCCCCCCCCCCCCCCCCCGACTCCAATAAATGTTCCTATCTCCGTCCCCAGACGCTCTGAATATATTTGAATATTGATGTATGTAAATGGCAAAGTTTGATCAGGATCAGAGGTGACACGGGGGACATTTAATAAGCAGACGGGCGCATTGTGTGGATGACATCTGGGGACTGCGGCGTCTCCTCTCGCCCTGCCAACACCACCCTGCTCCGTCCCTTTGTATGCCCAAAGGTTTGCATATGGCATATGGTATTACTGTCTACAGTGTAGACAGTAATAAGGAGCCCAAGGCACTACTATAGCAGGGGGCTGATTTTTTTGCCTTATTTTCGGAGCCTTTGCTTGTGCTATGGTCTAGAACAGGGATATGGAACCTTCAGCCCTCCAGCTGTTGCAAAACTACAACTCCCATCATGCCTGGACAGCAAGAGCTAAAACTTTGGCTGTCTAGGAGTGATGGGAATTGTAGTTTTGCAACATCTGGAGGGCCGAAGGTTCCCTATCCCTGCTGTAGATGAATGCCCACCAACGTATAGCTCTCCAACTTATGCAAAACTATTGCACAGCTATAGTCACCTAAGGGTTACTGTATTGTATTTTGTGATTCTGTACACCTATGAGAGATGCTGTTCTTTCTCTACCTATCTCTATTCTTTTCTTTTCTATGCACTCTCTTCTCCACCACTCACAGAGGTTGTTACATACACCCTGTAGGAAGTAGTCACATGGGGAGAGGAAGTAGTGTAGGTCTACACTTAGTCAGTTTTCGCTTTGACTCTCAGTGGAGAAAGACACACACATCAGGCATCCCTGCTGCACTTAGCCAGGGAATGTCCGGGACAGACCTACGGTAGTGTACAGACACGTATGGACAACACAGAGACTTTCTTTCTTAAAGCAACACGTATAGTCAAGATGCAGTGCTAAACACTAAGAGGAGGACAAGTCAGAGGACACCCCAACCCACGCTGTGAACATCTCTAAAAGTGCAGGACAGTATCTTAGACTGAGGAAGTGATCCAGATAGAGCAAAGCAGCTATAGTCAAGGCCTACGTACTCTCGCAACGCAGGTAAAACCGGTTAATTTCAGACATTTAGCTCAACTCAAGTAACCAAGGCTTGTGTCACCCTTGTAGGACGGGTAGCTCGACACTACGGGGCAGAAGATGGTTTATAACGATAAAGGTTGAAACACGGGCACAAGTATTCTTCTTCTAAAGTTCCGGATGAGCACACTACTAAATTGGGTTGGGACTCTCACGACAAAACTCCTCTCCACTCCTCTGAACTCTCTACTCTTCTCTGCACGCAGTCAGCACTGCTATTCTATTCTCTACCTCAGCAACTTTCAGTACAGATGCAGTGAAAGCAACTCTGTATCAGTCGTGTATTATTCACCTGTATTACCAGAGACTTGCCAGGAAAGGAAAAGGTTATTTATTCTACTGGGACTCAGTTATCATTGCACCAGCACCTACACGCAGGCTACACCATCCTTGGGTCATTTCCCCCTTTCTGTGGGTGGCGGTACCGACAGTCTGGGTGGGTCATCTCTGGAGAGCTATAAATTGGGTTGGCTACCTACCTGGACCATAGCAGCTGCATACAGTCAGGATTATGCTGGGACTTGTACTTTTGCAACCACTGGAGAGCAATAAATTGGGTTGGCACCTGACCTAGACCATAGCTGCATGCTGTCAAGGCATGCTGGGAGTTGTAGTTTTGCAGCAGCTGGAGAGTTATGATCCAGAGAGTTATGTACGGTATGGCCAAGCGTTCCTGTGTTCTCTATGAGGAGGGAAGGTTAAGCCAAAGCTAGAAAGCTCTGGCTGCGGCTTATCTCTCCCACAACAAAGGGGATGGGTGGTGCATAAATAGCAATTCCCTAATGTAATCTTATTGTAGCTGTTCTTAGCTGCAGGGAATATCACCTTATATACATATTCATTTACGGCATTGAGCGTTCCCAGGAGCCTCGGATTCTCCTAGTGAGGAGTCTGTAAGAAAAACAATGCCGGGAGTTCAAAGAGGGACAAGTTAGGGCAGCATATCCCTTCCTTTATGGGACCCCCCTATGAGCATTGCACGGAGGCTGGCTGTGAATGGCCGCCATACACCTGGATAAACAGCCCATACAAGTGGCTTTGGCTTTGTGCTTCTTGTATCATCAGGTGTAATAGAAGATACAACCTAGTGTATGGAGGCATGGGACGCAGGTACCTCACACCTCGCTGATGCCGCTTCTTATTAGCGAGGATGGACACATACGTATCATACAAAGGCAAGGTATACAATGAGAGGCTATAGACTCCATCTTAAGGTTGTGAGTAAACACAGGTGTCATACACAGCTGTCTTGGGTCTCGTTCACATCTGTGTCGGGGGGTCTTAAAGGGGCATCCTGCGCAGATCGGGGGTGTAATCTATGTGAGGTTAGTCCTGAGTGGGTAGGTAATTCTCCCCCATTAGGTAGATGCCTCCAGTAGGTAGATAATCCCCCCCGTCAGGTAAGTGCTCCCAGTTGGTACATAATTCCCCAATACCCCTATTATGTAGAAGACCCAGTAAGTATATAATCTCCCCCATTAGCTAAATGTCCTTTAGGTAGATGCCCCCAGTAGGTAGATAATTACCCCCACTAGGTAGGTACCCCTAGTAGGTAGATAATTACCCCCACTTATAAGATGCTCCCACTAGGTAGATGCCTCCACTAGATAAGTAATTACCCCCACTAGGTAGATGCCCCCAGTAGGTAGATAATTACCCCCACTAGGTAGATACCCCTAGTAGGTAGATAATTACCCCCACTAATAAGATGCTCCCGCTAGGTAGATGCCTCCACTAGGTAAGTAATTACCCCCACTAGGTAGATGCCCCCAGTAGGTAAAAAATTAACCCCTACTAGGTAGATGCCCCTAGTTGGTGCATAATTAACCCCCACTAGGTAGATGCCCCCAGTAGGTGAAAAATTAACCAACACTAGGTAGATGCCCCCAGTAGGTAGATAGTTAACCTCCACTAGGTAGATGCCCCTAGTAGGTAGATAATTACCCCCACACACACACACTAGGTAGATGCCCCTAGTAGGTAGATAATTACCCCCCCCCCCCCCCCACTAGGTAGATGCCCCCCAGTAGGTTGATAATCCCACATATTACAGTAGGTTAAAGTCCCCAATAGATGGGTAATTTCCCCCTGGTAGGTAAATGCCCCCACATTAGCACATTAGGTAGCTGCCCCCATTGGGTAGGTAATACCCTCCACATTGTACACATTAACGCTGACTTTACAATGTTAGGGCACAAACTTGAGAAGGCACCTGCCCTTCCACACTATGCCACCGCACAGGGGCACGCAGTGCTACAGACTCCATTTAATTCCCGGGGCAGGGCCTGACTCCGGGGGGTGGGCAGAGGGCCGGACTAAAGGATCTCATGGCCCAGAGGTTCCCCACCCATGTTCTAGGGGACTTGTACATGTGACTACTCTACTAGGACTACTAAAATAGCGCAGGCCTGGGGGGCTTTCACTAGGCCCCCAAATGCTATCCTAACCGCTTGCCATTCCAAAATGGCCGCCTAGATGCCACAGTCGCTATTGGAGGAAGGGGATATATGGACGGGATGAGAGGTATTTCTGATCCTGATCATTGCTGAGGGGCTCGGACAGCCTGCTCCATACAACCTTCCTGGCTCATAGGGGGTCAAAGGATAATACCCTTATATTACAAAAAAGTAAAGTGTCCCCATGCTTGTACGCCCCTCTTCAGGGAGAAACCTGACAGCAAGTGCTCAAGTTCCCTGCAGCACCACCAGAGGAGAAATGAAGCATTACACAGTTCCCATTCACATCAATGGGTTGTCTCCATAATGCAGGATAAGATAGGTCCTCCAACCCTCACTGAACAGAACCCCCAACCCCCATTGACTCCATTGAATTTCCCAAAACGGTAGACAACAATGCCATTCCAGTACTCATCAGCTGCTGTATGTCCTGCAGGAAGAGCTGTATTCTTTCCATCCTGACACAGTGCTCTCTGCTGCCACCTCTGTCCATGTCAGGAACTGTCCAGGATTTGCTACTGCTCTGGACAGTTGGAGGTGGCAGCAGAAAGCGCTGTGTCAGACTGGAAAGAATACACCACTTCCTGCAGGACATACAGCAGCTGATAAGTGCTGGAAGACTGGAGATTTTGAATAGGATTAAATTACAACTCTCTGGCACTTTTTGACACCAGTTGTTTTGAAAGAAAAACATTTTCACTGGAGTACCCCTTTAAGTATAGGTTCATTTTAGGTGAAAATACAGGATAATTTTTTACTCACCGTAAATTTTCTTTCCTGTAGTCCGAAGCAGCAGCACAAATGGGGAAGATCCTATCTTCCTGCAATGGTAGGACAGATGGTACTAATAAAAGATTGATTAGGAGCCCTATAAGAAGGCCATACAGACCCCTCCTCCTTGTGTTAATTCTAACGACGAAAAAAATTTAAAATTCATAATAAAATCTTAGTTAATAAGGCATTAAAACAATCAAGGTATGCTGCATAAATAATAGTTTGTTTAAATCAGGGCGGGAAGTCTGTGCTGCTGCTTCGGACTACAGGAAAGAAAATTTACGGTGAGTAAAAAATTATCCTTTCCCTTACGTCCTCAGCAGCAGCACAAATGGGGATATAGCAAGCTATGAAAACAGACTAGGGAGGGCCATTACATTACAGAAGACAGAATGGCTGAGCCAAAAACTGGTTGACTCGTGAATATCTAGTCTATAGTGCTTGACAAAAGGTATTGACGGACGACCATGAAGCAGTCCTGCATATTTGTTCCAAGGGTACAGATCTTTTTTCAGCCCATGTGGATGATATTGCCCTCATTGAATGTGCCTTGATTGCACCAGGTACCTGTAATCCAGCTTCTTGTTAGCATATGGAGATGACTTCCCTTATCCATCTGGACAGAGAAGCTTTGGATGACTTGCATCCTTTGTTTTTCCCTGCAAAGGATAAAAACAAGTGGTTAGATTTCCTGAAGGAGTTTGCCCGTTCAATATACATGCTCCAAGCCCTTCCCACATCTAAGGGATGAAGCTCCTTCTCTCCCGTGTTGGCAGGAGTAATGGATTGTAACAATGGAGATGTGGAAGAGACTTTCACCCACCAGGCTTCAAACATCTTCTTTACCTTCAGGTAGGTTCTGTAGGCAGTTGTGGCTCTGGACTACAGAAGAGTGGTCACCACTTTGACAGCATATCAATTCCCACCTTGTTGACGGCAGTCAAGCTTCGGACAAGCCTGCCCTCTTGAGTTATTAACTGAGGGTATACAGAAGCCTCCAGATTATTCCTATGGAATTAGCGCCATGCTTTTAGATAATATAAGAGGCCATCATGAAACCAGAGACTTGCTACTTGCAAGATTTTTAGACTCTGCCCACACCTGGCAGGGACGCTGGGAGTAATCTCTGCTACTCTGTGTCAGTAGCTGGGGAGACTGGGAGAGTTCCCAGAAGATTCTTAGGCAGGGGGCTCACCATTGTGAACCATGCCCTCTTGGGTCAATAGGGGCAAATGAGGCTGACCAAGGCCCAACCTTGTCTCAGATTCTGCAAGACTCTGGGCTTTTTAGGAGTGAGGAAAAAAGGTTTTCCAATTTGAACCTTGAATAGGAATAGGTCTATTCTCCATGCGATTTACCAGAAAGCTTCTGGTCCAGAGACCGTTCTTCCGACAGGATTACTTCGCAGCATAGATTGCCAGCAGACAAAATGCCCCTGCCTCCAGTAGTGCCCCTATAAAGATCGGTATGCGCCATCCTAGATGCGGTTTTGATCTTATACTGATAGCTTACCATAGATTGGTGTGCTGAAGTGGACTAGTATTCCCTTCATATGTTGGATGCCAGCAACATTTCTGATGGGGATTAAGGCTTCCTTGCCCGTTGCTCATACAAGCGCCCCACTGCTTGATATATCAATGGTTTTCTCTACCCACTTCATTGGGAGACTGCTGCCATTGAGCAGGAAAAGCTATCCTTGTCTCTGGGTGTTATTTCCAGTGTAGACATAAGACCCAAGGGTATCAGATGAAGTGACAGCAACTGGGGAGTGCCGAGAACCCAGACTTGTGTCAACTTCTGTATTATCTCTGGAGGAAGTAAGTCACAGACTGGGGATCTATTCTCCTCCTTAGGAATTGTTCGATGCCAGAAAACAATGATGAGCTTCAATTTTCTCAAACAGTCAAAGTACAATAGACATCCTCTTGGTGACTGTAGATGGAGCCAAGATTATTCCAGATAGAAGGGCTGTAAATTGAAAAGAATGCCAATTGCCTTGTACAAAAGGTCTTGATGTAAAGGAATATGCAGCTTTTGTCTGTAGACAGGTACATGCGGGTATACATGGCCAGATAACGTCCTTCTTCTAGGAGGGAACTACAGAGCATAAATCCTCCATACAACCGCCTTCTCAGAGGAGGCTGTATACAGGTACATGCAGGTATACCTGGTCAGATAACATCCTACTTCTAGGAGGGACCCAGAGATCATAGATCCCACATACAGCACCTTCCTCAGAGGAGGCTGTATACAGGTATACACGGTCAGATAACATCCCTCTAGGAGGGACCCACAGATCAAAATTCAATATGGCAGCCTTTCCTATCATATAACACTGGTACAGACCTCTCTCATTATGGAAATAAATTGTCAGAAAAGACGTAGTCACAAGTTCTTGTCCCCATCCCCAAGGCCTCCGAGACGTCTGGTCCTTCTTGTGCAGGATTCTTTCCTTTACCTTCCATACTAGAATTCCTACGGAATGTGGAACAAAGTAGAAGTTCCTTCTCTTATTAGACTTTCATGAGAATGTCCAATACAGATCCAACCATCTTTATATTGGAGTGAACATCTGCCCCTTTACAACGAAGGTCCAGTCTCCAAACTGTGGGGATCGGGCAGCCAAGTATACTGCTCAGCTATAGTAATATAGACATTTATTTTATTTATTTATTATTATTATTATTTTATTTTATTTTTTTTTTTTTTTTTTTTTAAATTACTAAGAAATTTTTTTTTTTTTTTTTTTTTTTGAACAAGGACTTTGTGCGTCTGAAGGAGCCATGACCTCGGACTCCATCCAGTTCAGCCTGTAGATTATCATTCAGATGTAAAATCTTAAGCAGTCATTGTCTCTTCTGAGAAAAAGTTGCAATCCACAAATGAATTCTCTGCCACCTTAAAGTGGAATCTTGCAGGATCTGTACGCCAAGAAAGCTTTTTCCCCAGAAGTTCTGTTACCAGAATCCTGCTACATCCAAGGATGGAAGTTGTGCCAGACTGACCGGCCGACTAACAGACTAGTGCAGAGTGCCTGGAATCAGACACACAGGTGCAATGAATATGCAACCAGCAATCCTAAAACAGTGTTCACACATAGCTTCATAGCTTTACTGCATCCTTCAGTACACAGAAGCTCCATAGGGTCACTGCATCATCTGATATCAGTATTACAGAGAGTAACTAGACAGCAGGTGTACACAGTATTACAGAGTAATTATACTGTAGGTATACACAGTACACATCCAGCATCTCTAAGGATGTAGCTTCATAGGTCACTGCATTATCTGATAACAGTACTAATCAGATAGTACACATCTACAATCCTAAAGCCATGTTCACACACAGTAGCTTTACTGCATTCTTAAATAGCAGCACTGGAGCAGCGCAAAAAAGCTCCATAGAATCACTGCATCATCTGATGGCGGTATTAGGGAAAGTAATCAGATAGCAGGTGTATCCAGTACACATCCACCAGCTCTAAGCATGTGCTCACACACATAGCTCCATATGGTCACTATATAATCTGATAGCAGTATTAGGGAAAGTAATTAGATAGATGTATCCAGTACACAACTAGCAACTCTAAGGCTGTGTTCACACACAGTAGCTTCACAGGGCACTGCATCATCTGATAGCAGTATAGTGAAAGAAATCAGACAGCAGGTGTTACACAGTACACTACAATTCTAAGGCAATGTTCACACACAGTGGCTTCATAACTTCACTGCATTCTTAGATAGCAGCACACAGAAGGTCCACATGATAACCATCATCTGATAGCAGTATTAGTGAAGGTAATTAAACAGCAGGTGTACATAGTACACGACTAAATTCTAAGGCAGTGTTCACACACAGTAGCTTCACTGCATTCTTAAATGTCAGCACACAGAAGGTCCACATGATCACTGTATCATCTGATAGCAGTATAGTGAAAGTAAATAGACAGCAGGTGTATAGTATACAACTAACAATTCTAAGGCCGTGTTCATACACAGTAGCTTCACTGCATTCTTAAATGGCAGCACTGGAGTAGCACACAGACGCTCCATAGGGTGACTGCGTCATCTGTTAGCAGTATTAGTGAAAGTTATTAGACAGGAGTTGTATCTACCACTACACAATAACTCTAAGGCTGTGTTCATACACAGTTTTATAGCTTCATTGTATCATCTGATAGAAATACTGGAAAAGTAATCAGACCGCAGGTATACACACTACACAACTACAATTCTAAGGCTGTGTTCACACACACAATTTCACTGCATCATCTGGTAGCAGTACTATAGAAAGTAATTAGTCAGCAGGTGTTCACAATGCACAAATAGCAGCTCTAGGGTTGTGTGCACACACAAACACACAGTTTTATAGCTTCACTGCATCATCCGATGGCAGTACTATAGAAAGTAATGAGGCAACAGGTGTACACAATTAGCAGCTCTAGGGCTGTGTTCACATACAGTTTCAGAGCTTCACTGCATCATCTGGTAGCAGTACTATATCAAGTAATCAGGCAGCAGGTGTGCACACTGCACAACTAGCAGCTCTAGGGTTGTGTGCACACAGTTTTATAGCTTCATTGCATCATCTGGTAGCAGTGCTATAGAAAGTAATGAGGCAGTAGGTGTGCACAATTAGCAGTTCTAGGGCTGTGTTCACATACAGTTTCAGAGCTTCACTGCATCATCTGGTAGCAGTGCTATAGAAAGTAATCAGGCAGTAGGTGTGCACACTGCACAACTAACAGCTCTAGGGTTGTGTGCACACACACAGTTTTATAGCTTCACTGCATCATCCGATGGCAGTACTATAGAAAGTAATGAGGCAACAGGTGTACACAATTAGCAGCTCTAGGGCTGTGTTCACACACATACACAGTTTCATTGTAGCAGTACTGGAGAAAATAATGAGACAGCAGGTGTACTAAATACCCAACTAGCAGCTTTAAAGCTGTGTTCATGTATACTCACTATAGTTACATAGGTCACTCATATAGTGAAGCAGTCTAACAGGACTTGCACAACCAATGTTAAAAAAAGTGAAAAACATTGAAACGAAACATTTGAGGCATAAAAGCCTCATACAACATATATATATATATATCCAATAATCCTCCTGATACACATGCCAGGCTTCCAGCTCAAAAGAAAAAACAGCATATCTTACCTTGCTGAAGTATCAAGAAACATTAGCAGCCGCCCAGGTGAGGACACGGATCTGGCAGCACCATGATACTTACTGCAGCAGCTTCATGGCTTCCCTCACACAGCGGCTCCATACAGCAGAGAAGCTGAGCGATAACTCTACTAAAAAGTAAATAATCTCCTCTCTGATACAGCAGAGCAGGAAAAACAACATTTTTATAAATTTCCCCTCTCCACACGACCATGTGGAAAGGAAGAATCTTTGGAAAGGAAAGTCAGACACAAACATAGGCCTGAGCCTGCTTCCCTCTCCTACCACCTGTCCCACAGGAGGACAGAAAAAAACACAAGGAGGAGGGGTCTGTATGGCCTTCTTATAGGGCTCCTAATCAATCTTTTATTAGTACCATCTGTCCTACCATTGCAGGAAGATAGGATCTTCCCCATTTGTGCTGCTGCTGAGGACGTAAGGGAAACATTATTGCTTCCTTTAGATGTGGAATTTAGAGGTCCTGACTGTGGCCCCACCAATGTGTCAGCAGCTTATATCCTAGACTCCATTGACAGCTGAGGTTTATATGCTGTCGATGGATTTACATGGCAGCCGTCCACATAGTTCTACATATACAGTTACAATCCTGCTCCAGGAACTAAAGTTCTGCTTGTGCAGTGTCCTGGTACCCGAATCCCAGTTACTATCAGTGTACAGTTGTGGTGTGGCTGAAGAATCTTTTGCAAAGTGTCTTTAGCTTTGTCTGTGTATTGTAAGTTTACTTGTATACACTGTTAAACACAAGCAGTTTTGCATACACTGTTAATACTGTTTAGTGGTCACATGTCAAGGATGTAAAGAAGTTGGTCACATGACCTTCTCACCTGCAACACTAAACTCTTTGTCATTAAGTGCTTGGTGGCTTACACAGCAGAGTCGGTCCCTCACATTGGACCTTGTGGGTAAAGTCTCCTTTAGTAAACTACAGTTAGACAAATCTGTGGGGGCCCTCTACCGCAGGCTAGACCTGTGTGACGCTTGCAACCTTAAAGGGGTTATCCAGCTCTACAAAAACATGGCCGCTCTCTTCCAGAGACAGCATCGCTCTTGTCTCCAGTTTGGGTGCAGGTTTTGTAACTCGGACCCATTAAAGTGAATGGAGCTTAAAGGGGTTATCCAGCGCTACAAAAACATGGCCACTTTTCCCCCTCTCTTGTCTCCAGATTGGGTGGGGTTTGGAACTCAGCTCCATTGAAGTAAATGGAGCTTAATTGCAAATCACACCTGAACTGGAGACAAGAGAGGGGGAAAAGTAGCCAAATTTTTGTAGCTCAGGATAACCCCTTTAATTACAAACCAAACCTGATCTGGAGACAAAAGTGGTGCTGTCTCTGGAAGAAAGCGGCCATGTTTTTGTAGCACTGGATAACCCCTTTAATTTAACTGTGAGTCACTTGCTTCTATATGGTATCATGCATAACCATCAATGAATCATTCAGCGATCAGCTGCCATCTAGTAGCAAGTTTTCAGTTTCCCTGCAGCGCCACCACAGGAGAAATAAAGTATTACACTTTCAAATTAATAGATTCTGTAGAATTTACAATTGTGCTGAGTCCTCCAGAGAAAGAGACGCCCCTTGTAGTTAGTCTCTATAATAGAGGAACAGGGTTCACCCCTTTTTTGACCCGTATCTTCCTAATTGAATATTTGCAAATGAGGTTTCTAAGCCAGACGAGCCCTCTAAGCCATTTCCTAATGTATTCCCATTGGCTGACATCCATGAAGCAGAACTCTACAGCGCTCCCTAGAGGACACTCGGAACGGCAGCCCGGGCACATTGTAACACTTTCCCTTTTTTTATTGTTCAGGATTTTTATGGTAAAGTCTCCTCCGATCTTGTTAATTGTTTACATCATTCCAGTGGCAGCTCCGCGCTGCCTCAATTGCTGCTTACGCCGAGTCCTCAATCCAGATGTTTCAATCCCCAGCAGGGCGTTGGCTGAACTCTTTCCAAAATCTTACTAGAAATATATGAAAGCAATTAGTTGTTTTCTTTGGGGTTGAGACAAAGCTCAAACGCAAAAGCCGCACTCTGGTCATTGGGATCCGGCAGACAGAGAGCAATAAAAGGCTGGTGGGAAATTATTGATTAAAAGGGGTTGTTTACTAAAAAAAAAAAAAAAAAATCTGTCAAATCAACTGGTGCAGACAAGTAGACAAGTTTTAGAGATTTGTATTTTTTTTCTATTAAAAAATCTCAAGTCTTCCAGCACTTATCAGCTGCTGTATGTCCTGCAGGAAGTTGTGGCAGCAGAGAGCATTGTGTCAGACTGGAAAGAATACACCACTTCCTGCAGGACATACGGCAGCTGATAAGTACTGGAAGACTGGAGATTTTTAAATAGATGTTTATAAGATGGCACCAGTAGATTTTGCCCCCTTTTTTGTTGCTGGAGTACCCCTTTAAAAGCTGATTTAAAAGCTGAATTCTTTGCATCAATGTATACACTAAGCTATTAAGCTCCCCCTAGTGGTAGCCATACATAGCAAGAATTTTGAAAGAAGAGGTTGGGATGTGACTATTGTTGTTAGAATGACTTTGTTAGTCTATTGTCTTGTAAATGGAAATTCTGATGAGAGGCATTCCGCTCTAAACTGGGGATCCAGGGGTGTTATGCTTATGTGGTGTTCTTCAGTGCTAGCTCCCCTCTTCCATCAATGCTTCATGTTTGGCCCGGTTGACGCTCACCATACACTCTTAATAGTTGTTAGACAAATAATTCAGTGAACAGCTATTACTTCCAAACTCCTGCGGAAGATTTATCAAACATGGTGTAAAGTGAAACTGGCTCAGTTGCCCCTAGCAACCAATCAGATTCCACCTTTCATTTTCCAAAGAGTCTGTGAGGAATGAAAGGTGGAATCTGATTGGTTGCTAGGGGCAACTGAGCCAGTTTCACTTTACACCATGTTTGATAAATATACATACGGTCGCTCAATCTGGCTGAGCGTGCATGTGTTGTCAATGGGGGAAAGGGACATAAGCTCTGGCAGACACCCTTGGATATGGGTTATCTCTTGTGTACAAAGCATAGAGGGATTGAGCATATCCTTCTCTCCCATGATAAGTCTAGAAGGCTTCCATCCATATTTGTTGGTCATCTTGTCCTGCCAATACTATGTATATGGGGGCTCCTTTGCATGACATTGCTTTGACCAGAATAGTCAAGGTCGGTTCCAGGTTTTTGTGGGCCCTTTGGCGACAGAGCCTCTGTGGGCTCCTTTTCAGAACAAATCATGTGGCAACAATAAAGCCGCCCCCCTCTGTGTAGTCCCCCTTATAGATGTCCCCCTCAGAATTGTCCCCCTCATAGATGGCCCCCACAGCATTGTCCCCTTATAGATGGCCGCCTGAGCATTGTCCCTCTCATAGATGGCCCCCTCAGCATTGTCCCTCCCATAGATGGCCCCCTCAGCATTGTCCCCCTCATAGATGGCCCCCTCAGCATTGTCCCCCTTATAGATGACCCCCTCAGCATTGTCCCTTCCATAGATGTCCCCCTTATAGATGGCCCCCTCAGCATTGTCCCTTCCATAGATGTCCCCCTTATAAATGGCCCCCTCAGCATTGTCCCCCTCTTAGATGGCCCCCTCAGCATTGGCCCCCTCATAGATGGCCCCCACAGCATTGTCTCTCTCATAGATGGCCGCCTGAGCATTGTCCCCCTCATAGATGGCCCCCTCAGCATTGTCCCTCCCATAGATGTCCCCTCTCATAGATGGCCCCCTCAGCATTGTTCCCCTCATAGATGTCCCCCTCATAGATGGCCCACTCAGCATTGTCCCCCTTATAGATGGCCCCCTCAGCATTGTCCCTTCCATAGATGTCCCCCTTATAGATGGCCCCCTCAGCATTGTCCCCCTCATAGATGGCCCCCTCAGCATTCTCCCCCTTATAGATGGCCCTGTCAGCATTGTCCCTCCCATAGATGTCCCCTTATAGATGGCCCCCTCAGCATTGTCCCCCTTATAGATGGCCCCTTCAGCATTGTCCCTTCCATAGATGGCCCCCTCAACATTGTCCCCCTCATAGATGGCCCCCTCAGCATTGTCCCCCTTATGTGCAATCTAAAGTAAAAAAAAAAATAAAACACTCACCTTCTAACTCGCTCCCCCGTTGCTGAAGATCTCCCTGCGTCTCCTCTCTTCTCCGGCACCAGCAGCGTATGTTAGGGACGCTGCCTATGCCGGAAGTCCCGGCCGGCTGCGCTCAGTCAGTTGCGTGTGCATCTTAAAGGCACACATGCAACTGACTGGTCAGCTTGCCCAAGAATTTGAGGCAACTGTGTCCCAGATTCCTGAGATGCCCCTGAACAGTGGCACACCTAGTAGGGCCCACAGGACCTCACTCAGCAATGATCAAATCGATCATTGCTGAGTAAACAACTGGGAAACTGGGCCCCCCCCAGAGGAGCTGTGGGCCCCGGCACTTGCCCGACTATGCCAGGCGCTGACGCCGGCCCAGAGAATAGTGCTTCTATTCTTCCCATGACAAAATCTGCATGGGAGCTTCCGCCTCATGTGAACAGAGGCTGAATGAGTCCTTTCTGACTGTTCTCCATCCTCCGTAGCCACATGTTTATGAGGGTTTGCCACAAGGCCCCGGCTGTGGTCAGTTCCCTTTTCCCTTTTCAGTGATTAAATCCTCTGGATCATTGTGGAAGTGATTTTAGATCTGACATCTGGTTCCCAGCGATGTTTCTGCCTGAGGCCACAGAATAGTCAGGCGGAGATGACCTCATTATACTTCATGTCCCGTTCTAGATTAGAACCCATAGGAATCTCAGCCAGGACTGTGCAGGTTCCCTGGGACGTATATGGGGAGTATATACCGCAGCCCAGCGCCATCAGGAATTGCGCATTACTTATACTCATTATACTTATATACTTGTTACCAAGGTCATTGGAACTGAGATTCTGAATAGGTGAAGGAATCAATGGATTCTGTTATTTCATCTGAATTTCAAATTCAAAACTCGGGAAGTTTAACATTCTTCCTTATCTCTCACACATAACAAAAGGGGACGTTAACCCCTTCGTGGCCAAATGTCATTGATGCCCAGATGCAGTGGCGTAGCTACCATAGAGGCTGGGTAGGCAGTTGCTATGGGGCCCGTGCAGGAGGGGGGCCCCGGGGGAGAAGGTAAGAGCGTGTGTCCTTCTGCTTAACCCCTTATGTACTGCAGTGTGTAAGTGACCCAATGTTTACTTATATGCTGCAACACAAAAAAAAGGGTTAACAAACAGAAGACAGAGATCTCTGCTTCACTGCTCAGATAGCCCCTGACCTCTGTTCTCCAGCTGGCAATCAAGTAGGAAAGGAAAACGTGCAGAGGTCAGGGGTTATCAGTGCACCAGCAGTAAAGCAGTAATATATATTTTTGGGATCTGTAGTTTTTATTGGTATCATATTGGTATAAAAAGAAAAATTTTGACCACCTTTTAATAATTTTTTTTCTGATATATAATTTTTTCAAAAAACCTGCAATTTTGGTGTTTTTGTTCCCCTCTTTTCGTTTACGCTGTTTTCCGCACGCCGCAATATATTATAGGTTTATTTGTTTATTTGTTTTTACAGATTTTTATAATGGGAACGGAGATCATGTAAAGTTTTCTTGGGGGGTTATTTTATATCAGTGGGAGCAAGCGAACGCTGTCCTGTCAGGTCAGCACTCGCTTGCTACTAGCTCTCCCTTGCTGGGGGTAAAGCCCCCATCACATGTGGCGGCAGCGAGCAGGTGAGTACAGGGGGAGCCGGGGGGAGCTGCGCGGGGGCTGCCCGAGTGATCGCTAGATCGTCCGGGCAGCCCATAGAGGATAGCAGCGGTCTGCTGTCGCTGCTCCTATTCCACCGAGCGACGGCAGCAGATCGCTGCTCTCCACATCGTTAGTCCTTCAATATGTTAAAAGAAACGATCAGCCAACATTGTGCATGTCAGATGATCGTTGCCCTTTGTTACACCATTATAGCCGATATTGGGCCAAATACAGCCGAAAATCGTTTTGTGTAATAGGGCCTTAAGGGTTATTTTTTATATATTTTTTTATTTTATTTTATTTTTTTATACTTTTTTTTACAGTTAAATATGCAATCATTAGATTGCAAATACTGATTGCCATTACACAGCATTGATCAATACTATCTGCGATCTTCTCATAGAGCCTTCCTGAGGGCAGACTCTATCAGAAGATGGCCGATCTGACAGGACGAAGAGGTAAGGAGAACCCCTCCGCCTGTCAGTGCAAGTGATTGGGACCCAGTCACAGTCACTGACTTCCTAAACGCCACGATTGCGATAGATCATGACGTTTAAGGGGTCTTTACCTCCGGGGCCAGCAACACTGATGTGTGCGGGACAACTCACATTGCCGCAGCCCTGCACACATTAAAAGCCCCTTCATGGCAGGAACGTCTACGTACGTTCCTGCTGCATGAGGCATGTGCAATAGGAAAGTATATATACAGATCACTGACAAGAAGGTGTTAAACATAAAACATAGCTGATGGTTTCTCCCCAAAGAAAAGTGCCCCCCCCTGTCTTCAGGTTGTGTATGGTATTACAACTCAGCATTAATTTCAATGGAACTGTGCTGCAATACCACACCCAAACTGAAGACGTGAGTGGCGCTGTTTCTAAAACAGCAGCTGTGTCTTATAGGATAACTATGTAAAAAAAAAAATGAGAAAGTTTAAAGAAAGTTGTTGCTTGCAGATGACACCTGTCTCCTGATTTATGACATCACAAAGAACAAATAGATACCTAATAATTATTTTACAATAACCCTAATTATTTTACGATAATCATAGTCGGAGAGGTCTTATACCGCTTCACACCCATTGTTCTATTCCTAGTAGGGCAGAGAGACTTGGGCCATGTTCCAACCTCCTATATCGGCCATAGAGAGGGAGAGGCCTGCAAGCCTTGGTTAGAAGTCAGGAACATGTCAAAGCTTCATACACAGGGCTGCCTTGCTTTGATCTCACTGGTGATCAGCTGTGATCTGCGGGGAAAGCTGGCTGTAGGTGTTTTTATTCCCCTGCAGCGCCACCACAGGTGAAGTGAAGCATTACACCAATGCAGTACTTAGCAGCTGCTGTATATCCTGCAGGAAGTTGTGTATTCTTTTCAGTTTGATACAGTGCTCTCTACTGCCACCTCTGTCCATGTCAGGAACTGTCCAGAGCAGCAGAGCTTTTCTGCGGGGATTTGCTACTGCTCTGGACAGTTGGAGGTGGCAGCAGAGAGCACTGTGTCAGACTGGAAAGAATACACCACTTCCTGCAGGACATACAGCAGCTGATAAGTACTTGAAGTACTAGAAACTTTCTAACACCAGTTGATTAAAAAAAATTATTCTCCAGAGTACTCAGGATTCCTCAGGAAATTAGTTTCTTTTATAATTTGACAATCAATGTAAAGGAATTTGGAGTTTGTAGAGGTCAGGAGGCACTTAGGACTCTCTGACAGTATCTCTTGCTCTGGAGGACCTGTCATATTTGATTTTAATAAGCCTCATGTGATGTTCATCTTGTCCTGTGGTGGCGCCGCAGCAGATATGAACACCTAGATTACTGCTGATTGTTCATGTTTTCAATTTACCGTTGTGGGAAAGTTGGATTGACCAAAGTGGAGAACCCCTTTAAGAACCAGTTATCAGAATCCGAAACTTCTTGCACAGAACCTAAAATTGCAACGTAAAATACAAACTACTGAGATTTATAATTGACTTGTAGGCTGAGCATTGTATATTGTGGATGAACACACTCCTTCCTACCCATCACCCCATGCTCCTTCTCCTTCTATAAGGGAGCCTGGGAGTTAGGCTGACAGCTCTGATGTATGGCGGTGGCTTACAAGTGCTGTGTTGCTATATAAAGCTACTTGCACCTTAGTGAAATGGGGGGAGGAGGAAGACATTGGTCACCAGTGAGGCCGGGAGGTCGGGGGTCTCTATGTACTTTGATGTTGGTAGCAGAGGGGGCTCATGCTGGTGGGCTTATCCTGGTAAACACCCCGGCATCTGGTCTGATCAGCTGTTTCCATCAGCAAAAGTGGGAAATTCTTAGGAAAGTTTGTAGATGGAACTGATCTTGTCTGAAGATTTCTTAAAGGGGTTATCCAGTGCTACAAAAACATGGCCACTTTCTTCCAGAGACAGCACCACTCTTGTCTCCAGCTTGGGTGGGGTTTTGCTGCTCAGTCCTGTTGAAGTGAATAGAGCTTAATTGCAAACCGCACCTGAGCTGGAGACAAGATTCGTGTTGTCTCTAAAAGAAAGTGGCCATGTTTTTCTGACACTGGATAACCCCTTTAAGGATCATCCAAATCTGGTTCACTAAGATGTAGAAGAGTCCAAGCCGTGACCAATGCAGGAGCGAAGGATGGTGGACATGATGAGATACAATATGACTGATTCTTTCCACGCAGTCCCAAAAACCTAGTGGTATTTGCCGAGTACTCCTAAGAGAAAAAAATGGCAGAAAGTTAAATAAATTTGTAATTTACTTCTATTAAAAAAAAAAATCTCGAGCCCTTCAGTACTTATCAGTTGCTGTATGTCCTGCAGGAAGTGGTGTATTCTTTCCAGTCTGACACAGAGCTCTGTCAGGAACTGTCCAGAACAGCAGCAAATCCCCATAGAAAATCTCTATTGATCTGCACAGTTCCTGACATGGACAGAGGTGGCAGCCAAGAGCGCTGTGTCCAATGGAAGAATACACCACTTCCTGCAGGACATACAGCAGCTGATAAGTACTGGAGGGCTTAAGATTTTTTTTTTTTTTAATAGAAGTAAATTACGAATTTATATAACTTTCTGCCATCAGTTGAAAAAACGAATTATTCTCTGGTGTACCCCTTTAGCATATTGTGGGGCTAATTTCCCCATAGACATGCATGCTCAGCGTTTTGTGCAATGTCTGGAACACTGCTGGACTCCTCTGTATCCTATTTCCACAGAAACAAAAAGATCAGACCCCTAACCCTTAGCTCCCCAAATACTAGACGGACCATAAACCTATTCCCCATGGCCAAACAGATTACATGGTTAGACGGGCCCGACACATTACTGGGTTTGGCCAATATAAATCTAGCACCAATCCTTATTAAATCCCAGCTTATGTATATACAAATGTGAAAAGGAACCAAACGCATCTCCAGCCAATTGACTATCATCAAGGGATCGACGTTATCTGCAGAGTGCGGCTCCTCGGCCGATCCTAGTCCTGTAAGCGTCAGGCCATATAGTTTAGCTGAGCCTTCTAGTCTCATTATATAACAGTGCACATAGTAGTGAAGCCTCCGCAGTCCCGGACAGCTGTGTGTCATGGCGGACTGTGAATGTGGCCTTGTCTAGCACTGTGTCAGTCTGCCCTGAATTAAAGACGTCTTGTTTTGACAAATGACTTGAGACACTTAGGACTAGTCAAGAATCAAGGAGCGCGGCAGACATGGGCCAGACGTAGTGGCGTGTCTATCTATGGAAACACAGGTCCTTACATATGGAAAGTTTTCTCTACACTTGGTGGAATTCAGGAGATTAGATCCATATACAATACGTCCATTGGGTCAGATGCGTAACTTAAAGCTCATGGGTCACAATACAAAATGTGTTAGAGGGTCCTCCGCTACCATGGTGCCATGTACAAGGCGGTCATTTGGGTTCCCCAGCTTTATAAATACAGATGGAAGTATCTAAGAGGGCATCTCTACTACTGTGCATGGTTTTTCTCTTTACCCATGGGTCCTCCCAGTTTTCTCCTTATTATTCTCTTCTTGGGCGGCCACTGAGAATGGAGTTGCAGAACACAAAGGGTGTTACTGGATGCCTAGAAATTGGGTTTCCTAGGTTCAACATGGAAGATGAAGGCGACCAAAATTTGTCCAGACAGGATGTAGACAACGATAAATGGGTTGTTCCACCATTATAATTTATACTGTCTGATCGTGGAGGAGGCTCCAACCTCCCATCTATCTTAAAGGAGATGTCCAATGAAAAATTTTCATTAAAGTATTGTGTTGCCCCCCAAACATTATACAAATCACCAATATACACTTATTACGGGAAATGCACATAAAGTGCTTTTTTCCCTGCACTTACTACTGCATCAAGGCTTCACTTCCTGGATAATATGGTGATGTCACTTCCTGGATAACATGGTGATGTCATAGCCCGACTCCCAGAGCTGTGCGGGCTGTGGCTGCTGGAGAGGATGATGGCAGGGGGGCACTGAGGGACATAGGGCACTGGAGGGACACTGAGCATCCTCCCGCCATTATCCTCTCCAACAGCCACAGCCCGCACAGCTCTGGGAGTCGGGTCGTGACATCACCATGTTATCCAGGAAGGGACATCACCATGTTATCCAGGAAGTGGCATCACCATGGTATCCAGGAAGTGACATCACCATGTTATCCAGGAAGTGACATCAACATTTTATCCAGGAAGTGAAGCCTTGATGCACTAGTAAGTGCGGAGAAAAAAACTTTATAAGCACTTCCCATAATAAGTGTATATTGGTGATTTGTATAACTTTTGGGGGGCAATACAATACTTTAATAAATAATTTCGCCGGACTCCTTTAAGAACGGATACCATAAGGACCTATTACACGGGCTGATCTGGAGGAGCAAGCAAGTTTCGACCTGTCAGATCAGCGCTTGCTTGCTCCTCATTCCCCACTTGCTGCCGTCGTTATTACGCGTGCTGACAGCGAGCGTGTAAGGGTCCTATTCCACTGGCCGAGCAGGACCCGATCGACAACATAAACGAGCGCCGATCTGCTAGATCGGCGCTCGTCTACTGGGCCTATTCCACGGATCCGATGATCGTGAAACAAGGGCTGCAGGGATATCGTTACCGATGTCCTTGCAGCCCTTGCTTCATACATTACCTGCCCGAGCTGCAGGTCTTCTTCTCCCGGTCCCGCAAGCCGCAGCATCTTCGGAGAGGGGCTGTCTGAACTGACAGACTGCTCAGCCAATCAGTGGCCGCGGCGGTCCTGGCCAGTGATTGGCTTAGCGCTCTGTCAGTTCAGACAGCCCCGCTCCGAAGCAGATGCTGCCGCGCGGGACCAGGAGAAGAAGACCTGCAGCCCGGACAGGTAATGTATGGTTCTGCTGAAATCGTCGGTCACCGCCTCGCACCGCTGTTCAACTGTAGCAATGCTCTGGTGGCGAACGACGATTTTAGGTCTGAACGTAAATGAACAATCAGCCGATGACACGATCATCGGCTCATCGATCTCTCTATTCCACGGAGCAAAAATCAGCCGAATGGGGCCGATTCGGCCGATTATCGCTGCTGTGGAATAGGCCCCTAAGAGCGGGGGGCCACGGGGACCTGCGGCAAGAGCTCCCCGGATGATTTTTAGATTGTACGGGAGCCCATAGGAAATAGTGGCGAGGCGGAGCGGAGCAATATGGAGCGACAGCCAGCAGACTGGCTGATAATCGTTTGGTGTAATAAGGCCTCTAATCTCCCATCATTGAACACATGTCCACCACTCCATTCTAACTGGTGATTAAAGGGATTATCCAGCCTTAGAAAAACATGGCCACTTTCTTCTCCACTCTCGTCTCCAGTTTGGGTGCAGGTTTTGTAACTCCATTAAAGTGAATGGAGCTTAATTGCAAACTACACCAACTGGAGACAAGAGTGGTGCTGTCTCTGGAAGAGGCCATGTTTTTCTAACCCCATTTACATACCGATTCTTCAGGTCTTGAGAAGGGTCCAAGGGGTCCAAGCCTTTGGGCCCTATTCCACCGGACAATTATCGTTTGCATAATCGTTAAAAATTAACGATCTCAAACGACTGCTATTGCGAAAGACCTGAAAACGTTCAGTCATTTCCATGGAACGATAATCGTTACTTATGATCGTAATTGCGATCGTTTCTCTTCGCTATTTATTCGCTATTGCTTTCGTATCTATTGCGAACGACCGAACAATGTCTTATTCAATGCAAACGATTTGCGAACTTTTGCGAACGAGCAACGATAAAAATAGGTCCAGGTCTTATAAAGCGATCAACGATTTCTCGTTCGGTCGTTAATCGTTAACTGCATTTCAACCGAACGATTATCGTTTACATTCGAACGATTTAACGATAATCTGAACGATAATCGTCCGGTGGAATAGGGCCCTTTGTGGTCAGACAGTTATGCCCTATCCTGCTGATAACTTCTAAATGTAGGACAACCCTTCTAAAGTGCTGAAAGTCCTAGGAGTATAAAGAAGGTGATAAAAGAAGGAGACATCAGAGAGGGTGCAGGGTGGGACTATGGCAGTAGCAGGCCTGATTCAGCCTCCACAAGTTGGGACGGTGGACTGGAGAGACTCAGGGACTGTGGACGTTGGACCTGTCGAGCTTGGGGCCATTCTTCCACTACTGCAAGAGTTCATGTCACACTAATGCCCCTATTCCACGAGTCGTTTGGAGGCGCAAACGAGCGCTATTAGCGCTCGTTCGCTCCTCGTTCCCCGCTCGCTGCCGCCGCAGCGAGCAGGTGAGTGCGGGAGGGGCTGCTCGGAGGATCGCTGATCGTCCGGGCAGCCCATAGGATATAGCAGCATCTGCTGCCGACGCTCCTATTCAACGGAGCGACGGCAGCAGATCGCTGCTATATCAGTCGCTTGTTTTTCAACATGTTGAAAAACAAGCGACTGCAACGATCAGCCGACATGAACGATGTCGGCTGATCGTTGCACTCTATTCCACGGGACGAATATCGTTCGTAGCGGCCGATATCAGCCGAATACGAGCGATATTGCTCCTTTAAACGACCCGTGGAATAGGGCTTTAAGTCGTGATCTGGAAAAGATAGTGACAGAGAAGCCACTGTTTGTAGTAGGACAGCCTACAGCGGCAACATAGCCTGCAGTCACCTCGGTCAAGTCACAATCCCTGACCCAGAATTAAGGACCGGACTGTAGGGTCGTGCGGAGTATTCAATAAATCTGCTGAGCCACAACTACTGTGGCTACCCAGTAGACTCTTATAGACACTCTCTGTGTATGACTCCGTGCATGAAGGCGTTTAGTCTACTCTCACGGTGTGGGTTCTGACCTTGTAGACCCTAAATAACTCTCATCAACACTTCAACAAGCTGCCGCCCTGTCTGATGAATAGACATATAGATATAGCGTCCATCACATACATTGTACAGTGTTCGCTCTTCACTTGACCCGACCACTTTAGGTAAGGCGATGATCGACCAAAATAGTAGCTGCAAGTAATTTGGTTTTCTGGACAGTTCCTTTAAGACACTAAAGTTGGTAAACAGGTCAATTGACCCCATGTCCAACCATGGTGGTTTTGAGCATCTATGGCCATTATTACAGTGTAATACAGTCAGGGCCGGCGTACAACATACAACTGTCTGATTGGCTGAGCGGTCTGTCAGCTCAGACAGGCTGCTCCGAAGCTGCTGCTGCGCAGGACCCAGGGAGGAGAAGCGCAGGAGAAGCCCGGCATCCTGGTGAGTTAATGTATGGTTTGTTAAATTGTCGGTCGCCCGCCTCGCACCATTATTCCACGTGGCGATGCGCGGTCGGTGACCGATGATTTTAGGTTTCCACCTAAATGAACGATCAGGCGATGACACGATCATCTACTGATCGTTGTCTCTATTCCACGGAGCGATAATCGGCCGAATCGGAATAGGCCCCTTAGTGTCTAAGTGTGTCACTTTCAGTCACTCAGTGTCTGTGTCAGTCAGTATCAGTCAGTCAGTATTTTTCTCAGTCAGTCAGTGTCTGTGTCAATAATGTGTGTTTGTGTATGTTAGTGGTGTCTCAAGTGATTGTGCACAGTGGATGGATGAGGGGCACACTTTGGCTCTGTTGCCCGAGGACCCGCATAAACCTGGAGCCGGCCCGGATCACAGGTGTGCTGTATCAGACATCGGGCAGCTTCGGTGTCTACATGGATCACAGGTGTGCTGTATCAGACATCGGGCAGCTTCGGTGTCTACATGGATCACAGGTGTGCTGTATCAGACATCGGGCAGCTTCGGTGTGTACATGGATCACAGGTGTGCTGTATCAGACATCGGGCAGATTCAGTGTCTTCATGGATCACAGGTGTGCTGTATCAGACATCGGGCAGCTTCGGTGTCTACATGGATCACAGGTGTGCTGTATCAGACATCGGGCAGCTTCGGTGTCTACATCCCTCCATAGTATTATCTAAGTTTCCCTGGCAGTCATATCCATGCTGAGCATCCTCTGCCAGATCCCTGCTGTTGCTATGGGACCGAGACCCAGACAGGAAATCATGGCAGGACGGGACAAGGTCCAACACACACACGCACGCACCAGGCGCAACTGTTCACGTAGAAAGTTTTGGGAAAAAACTTCTCAGTGAGAGAGAAAGGAGCCTCTGTTCCCAAACCTGCCGTCAGCCTGTGACCAGGAGCTTCATACCCTGATCTGTGCCCCTCAAGCCACTCTATGCACACAGCATAGACCAATATGGAAGGGGCTGTAAATAGGCCTGCTGGGAGTTGTAGTTCTCCTGCAGGTTGGAGACCAGGTGAATAAATCAGCATTTATATGAAATGTTTGTTCATCTATGCTGCCGTGCCCTTGTGCCAGTCTTCCCGCCACTGGTCTGATAGTTATGAACCATAAAGATCAGGATGAACAGCGCTATCCTATATACTCTGCATTTCAAGATCTGTGCATGCTGTCAGTGAATGGAGACGTACTCCCAGGCTGACCGAGTATTATACATTGTACCAAATCCTCAGCTGTGAGAATGACTAGGTCAGAACAACGGGGAAGAAATAAATTGAAGTTTATGAGTGATACTCCACTTGTTCTCATTTCTCAACTTAAAAAGTTTCAGAAAACGTAGTCAGGTCCAAGTTACTATTCTATAGCAGAAGTAAAGAATCAACTGGTGTCAGAAAGTTATATAGATTTGTAATTTACTTCTATTTAAAATTCTCAAGCCTTCAAGTACTTATCAGCTGCTGTATGTCCTGCAGGAAGTGGCGTTTTCTTTCCAGTCTTACACAGTGCTCTCTGCTGCCACCCCTGTCCATGTCAGGAACTGTCCAAAGCAGGAGAGGTTTTCTATGGGGATTGACTACTGCTCTTGACAGAGTTGGCAGTAGAGAGCACTGTGTCAGGCTAGAAAGAACACAGAACTTCCTGCAGAGCATACAGCAGCTGATAAATACTGGAAGACTTGAGATTTTTAATTAATTACAAATCTATATAACTTTCTGATACAAGTAGATTCCTCACCACTGCTATAGAATAGTAACCTGGACCTGACAAAGTTTTTTTAAACTTTTCATAATTTTTTTTTCTGTTCTATTATGCAATTTAGAAACCAATTATTTTTAGGAGGATGGAAAAAAAAAAAGTACAAAATTTTTTTTTTTCAGTGGTACATACACTCAACACTTGGAAAAAGGAACTGGCACTTAAAGTTACTGCTGTAAAACTTTACTGGAGTGTCTGAGCTGCCAGACTTTTTTCCATTGAAGCCAGTGGAACTTAGTGTTAAAAAAAAAAAAAAATTTTTTTTTTTGTCTATTGAAAATTACATAAAACCCTTGAAATAACATGTGATTATCCTGCAGCATCTGTAGCCGCAGTCCATGCGGCCCTCTGGAATAGCCTGTAGCTTCTTCAGTCGACTCCCACACGAGTGCTGATCAGGTGATGACCTAAGCGGCAGTCTATTATACTACCAGGATGAGACTATAATGAGTACACAGTGTTGTCCTATCAGGAGGCCTCATGGCTGGTACAATGGCCCTGTCTGATAGACAACTGCTGAATCAGTGCTCCTGACCTCCGCACAAACGCTGGCACTTCCATCCCGGCCTCATCCTCTGTGACTGGACAAAGGCCTGAGCAATGTAATTATCCCGCTGCCGGAGATAATAATCCACTTACTATTGTGGGAACGCTTTACAGGCCTGCAGCATATTTATTTCCATTGGAGAACTATCCAGATTCGGACGTCATCATTTCCTGAAATAGAAGACACCTTGTCAGAGGAGGCTGGAAACGCGTCACCCGTCATCATGGCCGACATTGATTTACGAGCCGGCTTCTTGTATGTCAGCGCTCTAGAAGAGGTCACACGTGGGCGATCAAAATTAGTATTGTGATGAGGAGGCCGTCTATCAATAGCGTTGTAGGATTTCGGCTAAAATAGTAACATCCCTGGAGGTCTAGAGTAGTTAATGGGTGAAGATCTTGGAAACTTTCTTAGAAGACATTAAAAATCCCATCTACTATAATGTAGGGCAGAGAATGGGTTAATATTAATGTAAACACTGCTCCCTTAAAGGGTTAATCAGCATTATAATTTTATTAAAATTATATTTGGACGTGGTAAAAATAGGTGATACTTACTTCCCTTGCTCCCCCATCAATGCTGCTTGTTCCTGCTGCGTCTTCCTGAGTCAAGGCCCTATTCCACGGGTCGTTTAGAGGAGCAATATCGTTCGTATTCGGCCGATATCGGCCGCTACGAACGATATTTGTCCCGTGGAATATAGTGCAACGATCAGCCGACATCGTTCATGTCGGCTGATCGTTGCAGTCGCTTGTTTTTCAACATGTTGAAAAACAAGCGACTGATATAGATCTGCTGCCGTCGCTCCGTTGAATAGGAGCATCGGCAGCAGATGTTGCTATATCCTATGGGCTGCCCGGACGATCAGCGATCCCCCGGGCAGCCCCCCCAGCAGCTCCCGCCGCCCCTCCCGCACTCACCCGCTCGCTGACGCCGCGTTAGAAGGACCTGTCCAATCATGTGATGAGTGACTGAGACCAGTGATTGGCTTAGGGCCCTATTACACGGGATGATTATCGTGCGAAAAGTCGTTAATTCGTTTGAATTTAAACGATAATCGTTCTGTGTAATTGCAGGCAACGATCGAAAAATCGTTTGTATGCCGTTGATCGTTGATATAGATCTGAACCTAAAATTATTGCTAATCGTTCGCTGTAATTCCACATTCGTTCGCTCAAGTTCCGCATTTGTTCACTTATTGTTCAGTGTAATTGCACATTGTCCATTGTTTTTCTGGGATCAGAAGGAATAAACGATCGTAGTAACGATCGCAATAACGATTGTAGTAACGATCGTAACCAACGATTATCGTTCTGTGTAATATGATGAACGATTTCAGGTTAACGATAAAAAATCTCATTTGCAATCGTTAATCGTAAGTCGTTAATCGTTAAAAATCGCTTCATCTAAAGGCCCTATTCCACGGGTCGTTTAGAGGAGCAATATCGTTCGTATTCGGCCGATATCGACCGCTACGAACGATATTCGTCCCGTGGAATAGAGTGCAACGATCAGCCGACATCGTTCATGTCGGCTGATCGTTGCAGTCGCTTGTTTTTCAACATGTTGAAAAACAAGCGACTGATATAGCAGCGATCTGCTGCCGTCGCTCCGTTGAATAGGAGCATCAGCAGCAGATGCTGCTATATCTTATGGGCTGCCCGGACGATCAGCGATCCCCCGGGCAGCCCCCCCAGCAGCTCCCCGCCGCCCCACCCGCTCGCTGACGCCGCGTTGAATAGCGGCGGCAGCGAGCGGGGAACGAGGAGCAAATGAGCGGTAATAGCGCTCGTTTGCTCCTTCAAACGACTCGTGGAATAGGGGCTTAATAGGACCCTTATGGTCCTTTTAGACGGAGCGATAATTCGCCCGATCGCACGATTAACGATTTTGAATGTGTTTTTTATAACGATCAGCGTTTAGACGGAACGATACATCGTACGGAAAAAGCATTTTGCGATCGTTTAAGCCTATCTCACACATAGGTCAATTCGTTGAAAGAATGTTTACATGGAATGATCTGCGAATATTTTGCGAACGATCAACGACGATTTGAGAACATGTTGAAAGATCAAATGAACGATTTCTCGCTCGTCGCTTGATCGTTCGCTGCGTTTACACGGAACGATTATCGCTCAAATGCGATCGTTATCGTGCAAATTCGAACGATAATCGTTCCGTCTAAAAGCATCATTAGTTAGTGGAAGGTCCATCCAAGATAACCCAGCTTGGAAATAAAAAGAAACAGTGATGACGGGGGATCAGAAAGCACTGGGATAAGTGGGATCTGGGGTAGGTGAGTATCACTTATATTTTTAAAATTTTACCACCAGCAAATTACTAAAAATTTATAACAGCAGGTAACCCCTTTTAAAATTAAAGGACAAGTCCGGGGTCAGACATGTTTTTGAAAAAGGCCCTGGGAGAAGGTGGCTGAACATAACAACATGCACCTACCTCACCAGCTCCAGCGCTGGGGTCCGCTGTCCCCCTATCTATATAACTTTCTGACACTAGTTGATTTGAAAGAATTGTTTCCCCTTGGAGGACCCCTTTAATAACACAAGGACAGATCTAAAAGAGCAAGATCTGCTCTGGCTCCTCCAGAGTGCCCCTTTAAATACACATGCAGATAGGGGTTGTATTATGGCCCATACATATACTGCTGTATCATTACTGTATATCACAATAAGACCATCTAAGAGGAGAGCCATGAATTATAGTAACATGAGGTATCGAATGAGTCTCTGACACAGACTGAGGGATCCGCACTCCATGTAATATACTTCTCCCCTAGCGTGATGAACGGTCCTTCTCCTCCCGTCTGCTTTCACTTAATAACATGTTCTAGATTTGCTGATTTCCGTCAGCCGCATGTTCTAGTGTCTCTGGAACGTGGCCATCCCCTCATTTACTTGTCAGTGGGTCTGTCAGCACAACGGCGATTTTTAGGGTCTCACTAGATTCCAGCTGTAACGTTCAGTCTGTGACGCAACATTAAATGTGATTTATCTCCCTAGAAAGTCAAAGGAATTACATGGAGACTCGGCAGGCAATACAATCTGGTAATCCTGTACCCTCCTGATATAGCTCGAATTTATGAGAATACACAGAATATATATTATGGGGGAGATTTATCTAACATGGTGTAAAGTGAAACTGGCTCAGTTGCCCCTAGCAACCAATCAGATTCCACCTTTCATTTTCCAAAGAGTCTGTGAGGAATAAAAAGTGGAATCTGATTGGTTGCCAGGGGCAACTGAGCCAGTTTCTCTTTATATAAGATTTCCTCAAGGGTGTGGTTTATTCTGGATTTCTTCATGGGTTTCAGGTTCTGAATGTTTTCATAAAGGATGAGACTTGTGTAAGATTTCCTCATGGGTGTGGTTTTTATTCCAGATCTCTTCATACGTTACAGCTGATAAATGTTTTTGTTAAAGGATGAGAAAAGGATCTCCTCATGGGTGTGCTTTATTCTGGATTTCCTCATGGGTGGGGCTTGTGTATAATTTCCTCAAGGTTAAAGAGACTCTGTCAGTAGGTATATGGGTCCTATCTCAGGGTAGCATAACCTAGTGACAGAGAAGCTGACCAGAATGATGTATCACTTACACTGTTCTGTGCAGCTGATTCAGAGATATACTCCTGAATAACATGGACCATAAGTAGTCCTCTCCATTATGTGCATGAGCTCAGTAGTCCTGGATATTCATGAGCATCACCAAACTCCACCCACCAGCTGCTGATTGACAGTTATCTATCCATACTGTGTGTAGGCAGTCAGCTGTCAATCAGCAGCTGGAGGGCGGGGGGAGGGGTGTGGCAAGAATCCTATTCTCCTGCATATTAGGAGAACGGTTGAACAAAATGATGTAAGTAATACACCGATCTGTTCAGCATTTCTGTCACTACTTTATGCTGCCCTCATTTAAGGTGGAATAAACCTAGTGACAGATTGAGCCCACTCTTAGTCTCTGTATTATTTGACTTTTATGTACTCCTTCCCTTGAGAGCGCTTTTCATGAAGGACTTGGCATTAGTAGTTATAGTTGTAGGCCCCATTTCAAGTAGATGACAGTGACTATAGTTGTAATTTTTCTCCCCTGTTGCCATAGTCCTCTTAGCCAGATGGAAAGAATTTATTTGGTCCCCCCCCCCCCCAACTTATTATGGGAGAAAATTTGTTTCCAGTCATTAAAAATGCATTTTTTAATAGAATGGAAATCCCCGTAATGAATGGCCATTGTCTTCATGCAAAAAGGAGAAACTATTCCCATGGCGGCTGATGTTCTCCACGACCCCGATGTGTACGTCGTCTTCTCCTCTATCTGATCTTTCCCCGGGCAGTGGCGGCCGGACATGTTTTCTTTTCTCCTTGTGTAATTTTGCACGGTGCAGATGGAAGGAAGAAGCCTCTTCTCTAATAACTTCCTCATTACCCCTGGATAAGTGAGTTCTGTTTGCCCCGGAGGTACCAGCTGCTGCGCCTCACAGAGGAAGGTTTATGGCTGCTCCGTTATGTCCTCAGTCCTCCCACTTGTGGTTATATTAAGTTCTAATCTCCTGCCTAATAAAATGGCGTTATATAGCATAGGCGGTATTATTTTCTGCTTTATTAGGGGCTTTGAAAGGGGCTTTCTTTTATGGTATCACGTGAAACGTTTTCTTATCCTGTTCGGTTATATAGAGGATTAAGTGAATGGGTTACATGTATAACGTATAACTGAAGGACTGCGTGCCTACATGATGTTTATTCCTTGGGGACGCTCATCCTGGAGATCACATATGCGTGTATTATGGATCAGGTCATTTACCTTACATAGATCTTATAGACAGCTATCTGACCCAATCACCCCATTCACATGTGCTCAGTAAAGGACTGGGGCACCCAGAGTGTCTTAGCTGATTGCAAAGTTATAAAATCATGTTTTCCTTCTAAGCTCAGGAGTCATAGAGGCTGGGCTGGGCAGCAGCATGCACTCCTCCTTCCTTCCCCACCTCTCCCTGTTTAGTTTCCAGCACTGCGTCTTTAGCATCAGTGATGGGGATAAGGGAGGATTGGTAGGGAGAGGAAGCATGCAAGCTGCAGCTCAAGTCTAGAGTCCAGCAATGATATCTGTTTCTTAGTTGATTGCAAAGTTATAAAGTCATGTTTTCCTTCTAAGCTCAGGAGTCGTAGTGGCCGGGCCGAGCACCAGCATGCATTCCTCCTTCCTTCCCCACCTCTCCCTGCTTGGTTTAAGCACTGAGCCTTCTACATCAGTGATGCGGATGAGCAAGGGATGGTGGAGGCAGGAAGCATGCATGCTGCAGCTCAGTCTAAAGTCAAGCAATGATATCTGTTTCTTATGGTGCGTTTACACGTAACGATTATCGTGCGAATTTGCGCGATAACGATCGAATTTGAACGATAATCGTACGTGTAAACGCAGCGAACGATCAAACGACGAACGATACATCGCTCATTTTGATCTTTCAACATGTTATCAAATCGTCGTTCGCAAAAAATTCGCAAATCGTTCCGTGTGAACAGTCGTTTGCCGATTTAAACAATGTGTGAGATAGGCTTAAGCGTTCGCAAAACGATCGCAAAACGAATTTTCCGTACGATATATCGAACCGTCTAAACGCTGATCGTTATGAAAAAAAAATCATTACTCCGACATCGTTAATCGTACGATCGGGCTAATTATCGTTTCGTGTAAACGCACCATAAGTTGATTGCAAAGTTATAAAATTATGTTTTTCTTCTAAGCCCAGGAGTCGTAGAGGTCGGGCTGGGCAGCAGTATGCACTTCTCCTTCCTTCCCCACCTCTCCCTGCTTATTTTCCAGCACTGAGCCTTCTACATCAGTGATGCAGATAATGGTGGGATGGTGGAGGAAGGAAGCATGCATGCTGCAGCTCAGTCTAGCTTGGAAAAAACATCATTTTATATGTTCGCAATCAACCATCAGCTCTATGTACATGTACTAACCAGGTTATTGTTATTGTTCTTATCCTGACTTGCTGTGTTTTTTTTTGGCTCTGTATATTTTTGGGTTATAGTCCCAGGAATTTTTGACATCTTGTCTGTGAATGGTTTTAGTGAAAACTCTATTTCCTCCCTCCCCCCCCCCCCCCTCTTTAACATGTGCCTGATGGTCAGTCTTCAAGGGTGCTCAGGAACAGATGTCCACTCTTTGGGTCTTTTAGCCTCACAGTCAAGTTCAGGAGGTATATAAAGCATGGCCGGCCATCTGATTCCTGTAAGCTTCATTAAAGCCAACGCGCTTCCTCCCTAACACCTACCCTGCAGGGGAATCTCTGCCATATGTTCAGGAGCGCAACACATTAACCCTGTTACTACTCATAAACTGGAGAAGAACGTCAGCTAACCGGCTCACTGCTAATCTCCCATAATCCTCACAAGATCTATTGTTGATTTTATTGGGTGCTAGAACTTTTAACAAATTGGCAGCTTAAAGGGCATGTCCATCTAGGAACACCATTTCACTGATTATGTATGGATAAAATCTACTTCCTAGAACGACGTTATCAATAGTTTATTTATCTTCTAGTGATCCAGTTATTACCTACCAGAGCTGAATTCACAATTCTGCTTATGGTTACTAGAAACAGCTAACGGCTTGTTGTCCTACAGTGGATTACTGTATAGTGACACCATTAGCAGAATAGTGAGTGCAGCTCTGGAGTATAATAAAGGAGGTAACTCAGGATCAGTACAGGATCAGTAATGTAATGTATGTACACAGTGACCCCCACCAGCAGAATAGTGAGTGCAGCTCTGGAGTATAATGCAGGATGTAACTCAGGTTCAGTACAGGATCAGTAATGTAATGTATGTACACAGTGACCCCACCAACAGAATAGTGAGTGCAGCTCTGGAGTATAATACAGGATGTAACTCAGGATCAGTACACGATCAGTAATGTAATGTATGTACACAGTGACCCCCACCAGCAGAATAGTGAGTGCAGCTCTGGAGTATAATACAGGATGTAACTCAGGATCAGTACAGAATCAGTAATGTATGTACACAGTGACCCCACCAGCAGAATAGTGAGTGCAGCTCTGGAGTATAATACAGGATGTAACTCAGGATCAGTAATGTAATGTATGTACTCAGTGACCCCCACCAGCAGAATAGTGAGTGCAGCTCTGGAGTATAATGCAGGATGTAACTCAGGTTCAGTACAGGATCAGTAATGTAATGTATGTACACAGTGACCCCACCAACAGAATAGTGAGTGCAGCTCTGGAGTATAATACAGGATGTAACTCAGGATCAGTACAGGATCAGTAATGTAATGTATGTACACAGTGACCCCCACCAGCAGAATAGTGAGTGCAGCTCTGGAGTATAATACAGGATGTAACTCAGGATCAGTAATGTAATGTATGTACTCAGTGACCCCACCAGCAGAATAGTGAGTGCAGCTCTGGAGTATAATACAGGATGTAACTCAGGATCAGTACAGAATCAGTAATGTATGTACACAGTGACTGAACTATTTATGTAGGTTGTTTCTATATGTAATCTGTGAAGAGTAGTGTCTGTATCTCGCCCCATTGTCACACATTGCTGCCTCTTCTCTGTATACTGTCACATCCATCATTCATGTTCTCCCTCCATACAATGAAGTGGTGTCCCATAGTTGAAGCTGCTGTAATAATATTTATCTGTCCATTTGCTCTGTTAATATAGCGATAATTTCTTGCATCCCTCCAGCGCTTCCCACTGCCAGCGGTCCTTGGGATTTTTCATCCTCCTTCCTGCAGAATTGGTGATTATACAAATTCTTGGCGTTCTCAGCCAGCGCTATACAATGTATCAGGACAAGATGAATGAACAGAGGGTATTGTGTATTGTGCCGCCAGCCCCTTCTCCATCCCTGGTGCCTATCGCTAAAAAACGTTTTCAGCATTGAAAGTGAAGATACAAGGACAAGTGTCTTTCCAAAGTGCCGCTCCGCCAGTATGACGGGTTTAGAAGATCATTTATCCTGCAATGGCACAATAGGGAATAGCCATGACGTGAACGGTGGATACTTAGATGTAAGGATTGCTTGTTGGGAAACTGAATTGTCAAACTAAAAACCAACATACTCTGAATAGCCAGCATATTAAAGTGCCCCCCCCCCCCATCATAGTAGACCAGGGATGAGGAACCTTTGGCTCCCCAGCTGTTGAAAAATTACAATTCGGGCCATGTTTCTCCACAGAGACCTAGAACGATCTGCCAAGCCATGTTTCTTCACCAGATCTGGATCCATCTTGCAAGCCATGTTTCTCCACAGAGATCTGGATCCATCTTAACGGGTCATGTTTCTCCACAGAGATCTGGATCCAATTGAACGGGACATGTTTCTCCACAGAGATCTGGATCCATCTGACTGCCTATGTTTCTGCACAGAGATCTGGATCCATCTGACTGGCAATGTTTCTGCACAGAGATCTGGATCCATCTGACTGGCAATGTTTCTCCACAGAGATCTGGATCCATCTGACCGGCCATGTGTCTCCCCAGAGATTTGGATCCATCTGACTGGCCATGTTTCTCAACAGAGATCTGGATCCATCTGACCAGCCATGTTTCTCCACAGAGATCTGGATCCATCTGGCCGGCTATGTTTCTTAACAGAGATCTGGATCCATCTGATTAGACATGTGTCTCCACAGAGATCTGGATCCAGATATCTGTGGAGAAACATGGCCAGTCAAATGGATCCAGATCTCTGTGGAGAAACATGGCTGGTCAGATGGATCCAGATCTCTATAGAGAAACATAGGCAGTCAGATGGATCCAAATCTTTTTGGAGAAACATGGCCGGTCAGATGGATCCAGATGTCTGTGGAGAAACTAGGCCGGTCAGTTGGATCTAGATCTCTGTGAAGAAACATGGCCGGTCAGTTGGATCTAGATCTCTGTGAAGAAACATGGCCGGTCGGATAAATCCAGATCTCTGTGGAGAAACATGGCCGATCAGTTGGATCCAGATCTCTGAGGAGAAACATGGCCAGTCAGATGGATCCAAATCTCTTTGGAGAAACATGGCCGGTCAGATGGATCCAGATGTCTGTGGAGAAACATGGCCAGTCAGATGGATCCAGATCTCTGAGGAGAAACATGGCCGGTCAGATGGATCCAGATCTCTGTGGAGAAACTAGGCCGGTCAGTTGGATCTAGATCTCTGTGAAGAAACATGGCCGGTCGGATAAATCCAGATCTCTGTGGAGAAACATGGCCGGTCAGTTGGATCCAGACCTCTGTGGAGAAACATGGCCGGTCAGTTGGATCCAGATCTCTGTGGAGAAACATGGCCAGTCAGATGGATCCAGATCTCTGTGGAGAAACATGTCCCGTTCAATTGGATCCAGATCTCTGTGGAGAAACATAGGCAGTCAGATGGATACAGATCTCTGTGGAGAAACATGGCCAGTCAGATGGATCCAGATCTCTGTTGAGAAACATGGACGGTCGGATGGATCCAGATCAATCTGGATCCAGAAAACTGATCACAGGATCTCATACCCAGGTCCACAAGTCTAATGTCCATACAGGGAAGATCCAGCCCTGCAGGGTCTAATAAAGTGGCCATTTAGTGTTGACTCGTAATCCATCTAGGTAAATCTTATGGGCTGAAAGTAATCCTGCAACATATACTCAGACTGATCATCCATTACAACGAATCTCAATAACAATAATAATACATGCCCTTCTACTTATCTCAAGAGAACAATAGAAAAACCAACCTCTTCTAACACCATCAGGATTAAACCCCATAGTAAGGGTAGGATGCCAATTGGGCATTAGAGTATTGCTTTAGGACCCATGGTTGACCCAAGCTTTGGTCAACTGGATTTGAAAAAGAAGAGAAAGTCAAGTGATACTGCAATGTATTAACCCAAATGAGATGCATTGTGGTTGAAGGTGGACCTTTAATAGGCCTGTCCAGTAGACCTTTAATGGGCCTGTCCAGTAGAACTTTAATAGGCCTGTCCAGTAGACTATGACTCCCTTAAATATGGAAGACGAAAATCCCATGAAGAGGGGTACAGAGATTGTGGTTGCCCCTGGGTCTCAGGGAGAACCTGAGGAGGCCCAGTGGTCTCTTTGTCCCTATGTGGGTCAGTACTGTATATTACACATCACAGCTGGGGGCCCTGATCTGCCATAGGGTTACTTACCCCTCTGCTTATGGCTCTGAGTCTATAGAACATTCCCGGGCTGTATGATTCCCCTTTCTCCTATCGGACAGGTTTACACGACCCCCAGCAGAAGGTTAATATTAAGGTTTAATATTACTTCACATCAAAGGGCACAAGCTGGGCGTCATCCTGAAGAACGGCAATCCCAGCTGTTCTGGTTCCTTTAACAGTCTGACGCTATGAGAGCCCGGGGGCTTGTAAGACCCTCTGTCCCCATACGTCAGTGAGCAGAACAATCCGATACTACTGAGGGGCTCTGTACAGGATGCTTTTGGATTAACCATTGCACAAACGTTATCGGCCGTGCACTATAATTCCCTATAGATAGGGAATCA